>NW_009227414.1:35992-39357 GCF_000690835.1 Fulmarus glacialis | reverse complement strand
ATATATATATTTTTTTATATATATATATAGTAGTTACTGACCATATCACCAATCGACAGCAAATTAAATGCTAGGAGGAAGAGAAAAACATTCAAGACACTGCTCTTGAATTTAGTTCCTTATGGTGCTGTATCAAATCTAATGGCACCCTGATGGCACCAGAACGGTGAGCTGTGATTGCCTGTGTCAGACCTACAGTTCTCTTAATGGATATGAAAGCAGTAATGACAGTAATGAATGCTTCAAGAAAATAATTCTAGCCCATAGGCTAGGTTGTCTCCAGAATTACTGCCAGGTCAGCTGCTGCTGTGTACGTTGTCGGGATAGTCAAACATCAGAGGCAGCCAAAAAAGAGCAGCTATTCTTGCACTTGTCTCTGCTCTTCTCCACATGCTCTGAAAGAATTTAAGAACATGTTCTACTCGTCTTGGAATGAGTTCATCTAAATTTTTCTTGTCATGCATCAGACAATTTTTCCTCTACTTGAACGGTCAGATTTTGGAACCGCAATGAGATCAGAAAGAGAGACAGTAAACCACAGGCAAATGTGTTTTATATTTAGTGAGACAGATGGTCTCAATTACCATATCTTGTTTCTTGAGCCCTATATTCTTCACTTACCCTGTTAGACACTTCATATATTTTCAACGAGAAAATTGGGTAGATTTTAAATTTTATTTTGAGGATTTTTTTCTGAAAGCTTTGTTTTAATAGATGACTTTAAATGTTTTTTATAGGAAGAAAGCCGATATGAAACAAAGGCATTTTGCCAAACAAGAAGTGGAAAATATGTCTGTGAAACAACCCAGTATCCTACTGTTAATGAAGGAAATTTAAACTTGAGTTAAAACAGATTCTTCTTATTCTAGTCAAGTCAAACAGCTTGAGATTTTTACTAACACCTGAATGTAGGGGGGTTGGATCCTGGTAAGAAAATGAATTTTCCCTCTAGACACTTGAAAGTTCTGTAGTGATTGAGAAGCTCTAATTGATTAAGAACAATAGCTTCACTAATGGCTTCAGAAAAGGTATTTCCAAGCTTCATTTGTGTGTATGTGTCTGTATTTTGTATAGCGCTGTTTTTGCCAAAGTGTTTTGACTGAGTCTAGCCCACAAAGAATTACATTAGCATTGCATTAATTAGCATTAGATTGTATGCCATTAATATAAAAGCTCAAAATAATAGTACCAGTGCCTGGATATGACGCTGCTCTACTCCAGTGCAAATTGAAGCCAGTTGTGATTTGCAAGTGCATATGTGGTATCATGGTTCTTCCAGTTCTAAATCATTTAACATTGCCTCATTTAGCAAAACAAAGCATTCTGTATATTCATTTAAATATAGAGTTATTACTATAGAATTATAATTTTCAAATAACAAGAAGAAATGTAACAGTACCTTCATGAGGTGATGTAGTTAGGAAAGTCTATTATCAGAAAATGTTATGCAAAAGTTATGAAAGACCTGTTTAAAAAAAAATCATAGATCAACTTGCAAAAGAAAGATATTTCTGACTGTGACTTCGTTTTTGGCCTCATTTATTTTATTAGCTGAAAACTAATGTAATTTCTTGGCTACTACAATTTCTTTCAATTGAATACAGTGAGCATAAAATACCATAATACCTGCGGGTTTTTTTCTGGTAATTTTTTACACCTTATCACTCCTTTTTCTTCTTGTGTTTTTGTTTTCAGTCATCAACAATGATGCACCTAACTTCATCAAAGGGAAAAGAAAGTAAGATATTTCTACTTGTTAATTTTACAACAGAAAAAGCATACTAGTAGCATGAAAGGGATCTCTTACTGAATAAGTAAGTATTTCAGAAATCTTTAATGACAGAAACTCACACCAAATGTTCATAAAAATATTTGCAATGTTCTATCATTAATAATCACATCTTTTTTTATTTGAAGTCTTTTCTGAAATCCCCTATCTCTTTTCTTATTTCTATCTTTAGGGGTTGAATGCTGCTGTATTTCTCAGTGTGCCAGATGGTTGGAGAAATGAAGATACAATCACCTCTCCTGAAATTTACATAAAAATGAATGTACAAAATGAGATCAAATTAAAATCAAAGGAAAAAAAAACTCTTAATGACCTTGATGAACATGGAAAAAGGAGAGAGATGGTGAAAAGAAACAGCAAGTGATGTAAGGGGAACTGTAAAAGGTCTCCTACTGTTTAAATTATGACAGTTCAAGAATTCTTCTATTTGTGGTGTTGCTTGAGGATGTATAAAACAGAACCTGAGATACAACTATGGGCTTATTCCTGAGACACAGCCCTTCAGTTAAAAAGTTAAGGAAATGGGTATTCTGTTTCTTTTGCTTCCATTTGTTATTAAACTATGGTTCTGACCTTCCCCCAAATATACCGTAATACATGTTTCACAGAACTTGTCTTCATTTTGAATTAATTGCATAAAATAATTTGGAAGGACACAAGGCACCTAACCAGAGCTCTGCTCTATTATAGTTTAGTAGTATTCAATACTTAATAGCTTCTGCTTTTCAGAAGTTTTCTTCAGAGGATGAAGATGAGAGCTCAGGGAATCAAATAGAATATAGAAGCTCTCGGCTTCAAGCCACACAGTCAGAAAAATCCACTAACTACAATTACTGGTAGTCATTATTGCTGAGTATTTGAGGACTCTTCATGAGATGATCAAAATAATAACTAAAGGCCAAATCTGAATGAATACTTGTTATTACTGCTGTTATTACGTAATTAAACACAGAAAGTATGGCCAGTTGTGTACAACTCAAAGACAATACTTGAGTCTAGAAAACATACTTTGAAGCAAAGTAACTTTTTTCAATTCTTTTAAATTTTATTTTATTGATGATCAAACATGGTACAGCTATTCATATCTCAAAGTTGATTGTCTGAACTGAGAGGACCAGGACTCCTCATGTATCTGATAGGTATTTGCTTGTGGCATCTAAAACCTGAATCTAAAGCAGATCTCAGCTTAACCAATCTTTTCTTAAAGAAAAATCCCTCTGCCTTTCACCTCACTATCAGAGGAGGTTCTTAAGGGGCTGCAGAGATATATGGTGAACGTAGTTTGCTAAAGGTCATGTTGCTTCTGCTGTGCTGTATTTTGCACATGGACAAAATTAGAAGGCTGCAGCTTCCAGTCAATCAATGTTTGATGTAACAGCATTACTTTAAAAAGTTCATTTTAACAGTTGCAAACTTTGACTTGAAATATGGCATTTTTGTGCCACCTTATAGGAAGTTCATAGCAACTCTAGCAGACAGTAAGAAAATTACCGGTATGTAATTTTAGAGCCTCAGCTTCATTTGACAGCTCCATACTTCAGGATCCAACTTTTTTTTTTTTTCCTTCTCCCCCCTC
>NW_009227414.1:0-35961 GCF_000690835.1 Fulmarus glacialis | reverse complement strand
CCCCCCCCTCCCCAGACAGCACACTGTCTGTGAATTCACTAGTTCTAGACCTGACACTTATTCATTGCATTGCTCTTCTTCAATTATGTATTTGGCAATTGCTCATGCTCAGCCTTAGAAATGGGAGACATTGTGTGAGAGCAAATAAATGTAAACTAGGAAATGAAGGTTATCTTTTATGGCTTTTAAAATACATGTAATGGAATCTTTATCTTCCCACTGGACAACCAACATCTCATTCACAGAAAAAAACTCCCCAAAATGCTACATTTCCCATTTGAAACATCATCGAAGGGAAGCAGAAATGGGACATAACAGCTACCTCATCAGTGGCTCATCAGGTCTAAATTTGACTCTCATAAAGGCCACTATATATATCTCAGAAGAATGCCAAACGGCAAGAGTGGCAAAGGGAACTATTATTAATGTACTCATAGTTGTTCTTTACCCTTTTCTGAGGCTGGTTTGTGCCCACAAGCATGATGTGTATTTTTTTTTTCAAATGTAAGGTGGTTGACTAATAAAAGGGATTATTTGCTAGTAAAATAAATGTCCAATATGTGTTTTTCATATGGACAAACCACATAATCTATAATATTTTGTGACAATTAAGACATAATATACTAGAGGATTACTTTTTATTAGTATTGCCTTCAGACTCATTAAATCTTCCTTACCTTTTTTCCTTAGAAAGCAAAAAATAAGTACAATAAAATGAACATTTAAGAAGCTTCAATTGCTAATGACCGTAATATATTCTAATCAGCGTCTCCAGGAACACATCTGTCCAACTTTGAAATGCTGAAGGAAGTCAGTTCTCCTGGGGACTCTCTAAGTTGAAAGGGAAAAAGTAATGGAATTTGAGAAGTCTGTCATGAGGATTACCAACTTGGTAACTGTTATGAAGGGTATCCCTAACTGAAAAATAAACAATATACCTGCAAAATAAGAAAGGAAAATTTCCAAAGGATTAACATGTATAGTCTTCACTCAACCTTTCTACCCTGCTTACCTGTTAGAATTACCTCATGGTTTTCTTGTCAGTGATCTCTGTGTCCGTTGCTAAAACATGAAGGAGCTGTAACTTATTCAGTAATTCAGATGATTTGTGTTTTTAACCAAATCTGTTTTCTTACCTCCCTGACAGCAGTTTCACAGGCCAGCTTGGGGCCTAGCTACTTTTATGCACTGGGGCTTTTCCCAGGGCGAGTGAGATGATAAACAGCCTTACTAGGCTGCTCAGGAGGTGGGAAGCTTCCATGCATGGAAAAGAGGACAGAATGCTGTGAAAGGTAACATCTTCCCAACAAGACTCCCTGGAGGATATGTGTTAGACACCCAAGCAATAGCAGCTGCCTGGATCAGAGCAGTAAGTACTGATAAGAAGAAAGTCTTTTTCTCTGTCTAAAGCAGCATCAGCTTTCTTTCATCATTAGTAACTTGGGAACAGAGGTGTAGGGCTGGATTTGTAGATGTTGCCTGAGAGCATCTTGTGCAGCCATACCAAGCCAAAGAAATGTTTTTAACTCTTTTGTTTTGGATTTTCTTGGCATATCAAACTAGACCTCTGGTTCAGTGGTGTTAACAACCACAAAATATGGTTTAATCAATGGGCATCTATTAGGGATGAATGAATCCTGGATATATCATTGGCATCACACCTGGAGATCCTCTCGTAAGCTATTAGGGAAGACATAGAGCCATAGCACGTCTGATGTCAATCTGCGAAGGAAAACTGGGACTTGTAGATACTCAGGCTACAACTTAGGCTGCCATACTGTTTTTTCCAGACAAGAATATTTGAGCATTTGCTTCTACTTATTCAGTTTTTTAACAATTTTTTTTTTTTTTTACTTTTTCAGATTTTTTTTAAACTGAATTTTTTTCAACACCTAGTTTAGATGGAAATTTGTTTTGCTAGCCTTAATCAAAAAAGAAAAAAAGGATATTTTACCCAAGACTGTCACAGTTCCTTTCCCTATGATTTTCCTTACATGTTAGAACTAGTTTACTAGTCTGTTGATATCTTTCTAGCTAAGCCGCTTGAATACAATTTTATTGATTTGTTGAAGGTCAATTTCATTATTGCTTAATTTATCTTTAAAACAAGTATTATTTTTGAGAGTACTTGAATTCTTTAATTTATCTTGTGTTCTTCTTGACTTCTTTTCTTGCCCAATCTCTTTACCATGTGAAATGTTTTCTTCTGGGACTTATTTCACAATGTGTAAGAAGACAAAAGTTAAGCAGTCGAATGTCTATTTGACATGTAAGCTCAAATGTTAAATCCTCTGCTATCACTGGTAAGCAGTTAGGCTCACAAGTGAGTCAGGAGCATAGTTGAATGGGATTCCAGCCAGCCAAATGGAATTACTTATTGAAGTAGTTACTCAGATAGAGGAATAAGGATCAAACGCTGGGCCATAATGAAGAGTATCAGGATAAACTTCTGACTGGATAATAAGTTTTCAGAAGTGATTTATGCTTTCTCAAAGGACTTTTATACATTTTCCTGCCTGGATTGATGTGTATGAGACATCTTTCATAAAGGATGTGATCTGAGTTGCTTTTGATCATTTCTTAAAGGTTACTGAAATACATACTCATAATGAGGCAGTTCATTACTCCTGAAAATGTACAATGCCTATCTGTGCACTTAAAAAACAAAAAAATGTGTATTACAGTTGCTGGTATAATCAAGAATGGTGTGAAAACCATGTTGAGCAACATCAGCTATTCATCCATCATTGAGCTTCCCTATATCTAACACTGACAGAACCCAGGACACTTAAGCAACACTTTATGATCCTACACTCATTTGCTGTTCTTTGGTAGCTACAATTGTAATTTAATTGTATCATTTGTTAGCAGTTCTTCAGATTTTCTCTTCTCCCTGGTATGTCACAATCCTACCTCTCGTAACCCAAGTTTGATCTCCTGTCTTCAATGCAAAGAAATTATCTACAAAACACTGGTTATTTTGGGGGAAAACATCATCTACTTTATTTTGGTTTTACTGAAAGACTTATTTTCATCAAAGACTTATAAAGATTTTTCTGAATTCTGAAGAAAAAAAACCCCAACCTTTAGACAGAGGCTGATTAACAGAGCATTTAAAGTAATATCATTGTACTAGGTCTTGTTGGCACAGAGTTAATTTTCTTCATAGCAGCCTGTATGTTGCTGTGTTTTAGATTTGTGACCAAAACAGTGTTGATAACACAGGGAAGTTTTAGCTGTTGCTGAACAGTGCTTGCACAGTGTCAAGGCTTTTCCTATTTCTCACGCTGCCCTGCAAGTGAGTAGGCTGGAGGTGCACAAGAATTTAGGAGGGGACACAGCTGAGACAGCTGACCCCAACTGACCAAAGGGATATCACATACCATAGGACGTCATGCTCAGATAAAGCTGGGCAGAGGGAAGTGTAGTTTTTCCAAGGTAGCTGTTACTTGGAGACTGGCATTGTCTATGGGTGGGAGGTTGTGAGCAATTGCCTTTGCATCACTTGGAGGTTTTTTGTTTTGGTTTTGTTTTTTCTCCTTCCCTTGACTTATTAAACCATCTTTGTATTGATCCTGAACAGTCAGGTAATGAACGCTCTGACAGGAATAGAAGGGTCCTGCCTCCGGCCAAGTTGAGGAAAGGGACAACCAGGTTTATTGGACTGTATGGATTCAACGGCACATCAGACCCACATGATTATAAAGCTCTGGTGGACACCAGCGCATAGTGTGTCCTAACGCCATCAGGGTAAAAGGGGGCAGAATACATCTGGATTTTTGGAGTGACAGAGGGATCCCAACAGTTGACTGCGTTGGAGGCTGAGTTGCCTAACAGGGAATGAGTGGCAAAAGCATCCTATTGTGACTGGCCCAGAGGCTCCGTGTATCTTTGGCATAGACTTCCTCAGAAGGTACTCCAAGGACCCAAAAGGGTACCGGTGGGCTTTTGGTGTAGCTGCTGCGGGTGTAGATTAAACAGTGGTCTATCTTGCCTCGCGTCTCAGAGGATCCTTCTGCTGTGGGGTTGCTATATGTCAAAGATCAGTAGGTGCTGATTGCTACCATGATGGTGCGCCAGCAGCAATACCACAACAACCTGAGTCACAGGAGTCCCTGGTTCCAGATGGTTGGAACTCTCTGGGAAAGACTGTGGATTACTCCTTCCTCAGGAAAAAGGCAAACTAATGGGATTGCTCTTACTCAGGAACCTGGGTGCACTTGGTGGGTAATGCAGAAGGCTAGGGAAATCTGAGGTGTACCTCAAAGAGATTTATCCTTGGGTGAAAATAAATGCATGTTGTCATAGTTGTATGATGCCATAGTTGTATGTCAAAAGTACCACAACAGGAGCTACATGAACCAATAGAGGATGAACCTCCTAAGGAATTGGGCAAGTGCAGCAGTGATCCAACCTGAGCTGGTTCTGAAACCCAACAATCCAACACAACAGACTGTACCTCCTGTCCTGAATGATCATTGCAACAGATGGAGCCCAAGTCATGGACTAAAAGAACTGAATGGACATTTGAATGGAGATGGACAGTAGACTGAGGGAAAGTTATCCATGTGTATGTCAAAGGACAGGGAAGGGGGCAGTGGTGGTTGATTGAATTGTAGGATTGATTGAATACTGTAGGACCTGAGCATGATGCAAATGGTATGGAATAAGAAGGGGTGGAGATTGTACTGAGTCTGGTTGAGATGGAGTTAATTTTCTTCATAGCAACCCATATGGTGCTGTGTTTTAAATCTGTGACCAAAACAGCGTGGATAACACAGCAATGTTTTAGATATTGCTGAACAGTGCTTGCATAGCATCAAGGCCTTCTCTCGTGGTAGGGAGTTTTTCCAAGGTAGCTGTTGCTCAGAGACTGGTTGGGCATTGGTCTGGTGGTGGGAGGTGTTGAGTGATTGCCTTTGCATCACTTGGGGTTTTTTTGTTTTTGTTTTTCCCTTGACTGGGAAAAAACTATCTTTATCTTGACCCACGATTTTTTCTTGCTTTTACCTTTCTGATTCGCTCCCCCATCCCACTGAGAGGGGGCAGTGAATGAGTGACTGGGTGGGGCCTTGCTGTCTGGGGTCAACCCACGCCAATTACAAACAGCTGAAAACCAAATCTCAGAAAGGAAGCTGTTGGCTAGTACCTTCTATAATAAGAGATGTGTCATTACACATCATGATCAGCAGTGTTGTCACTTCGTTCCCATGTAGCCCATCCCATCTAGACTGTGAAAACAATGGGACCAAAACTAAATTTTTGTTTTGTGGATTACTATCTAGATAAATTTTGTCATGTACAAACTAACAAAAATAATTCCAGACAAAATTCATACTGCTAAAGAGGATAGCATTGTAAAAATATATTAAGGAATTAAAAAGTTTAGATTATGAATAAGCACTCAAAGACATTTCAAATAAATTATCTACTTCAGGTCAAATCAGCCTTTATCTTACCTAATAGATCTTGTAATTATGGATTTTCTGTTCTCTTGTGGGTGGGCTCCCTGAAAGAATTTATTTCCAAGTAAACAGACTTGGTCACTCATCTGGGGGGGGCGGGGTTGGTAGGATGTTATGATATTCAGCATATTAAGAGGTACATATTTCCACAGAGATGCCAGTCCAAAAGACCCATGTTGAAACTCATCAGAGGCAAAGTCCTAAGAAAGGTGATTAATGTATTTTTTAAAGCAATGCAAAAGATGTAATTCTTTTTTCCTCATGGAATAAAGCAAAATATTTCAACTAAAATTCAGTTAATGAGGTATAAACTTGTTCTTATTTTCCTGATACAGTTTCTTTTGATCAGTAAAACTGATTTTTTCAACATATTTTTTAATTGTCTTAAATGGGATTTTCTATGACAAGATATTACTAATGGAAAGCTCTAAGCAAACCTTTATTCAGATCTCTGACTATGATGACATGGCAAACTTCAATTCTTCGAAGAATAAAACTGTTCATTTTTTAGATAAGAAAATAACGGCCTTACATTACAATTTAAACTAAGTTATATTTTTATGATTTTCAATTAAACTTTACACTCCTATATAAATTTTCCTCTGTACGTATTTTTTTTAGATTAGAATTAAGTTCAGAAATAATCACATTCAGTAATTAAAACAACTTCTTGTTAGATGACATTACTGCTTATATTACAGAGTTTTATGTCAAATGGAAAATGTTAGCAAATGCTTCATTACAGAATTCACACCTCTGCTGTTGGGGTTAAACACAAGAAAATTTTACTGAGTTCAGTTAGTTTTTATGGACAGAATGTAGCAGCTTTTGTGATGTTCTTGTATCAGTTTCTGTAATTTCTCTATCTAAACTACACTAAAAGCTAACAGTAAAATAGGAGAGTATTTCTTTCTTGTTCCCATTTTGCCTCTTTTCTGTATTTGAATTCATTGGGGTACCCTTTGATCAGTTGTCTGTGCTTTTTATAATAGTAGTATCTGGGATTCTTTGATCTTGCCAAATTGTTTTTATTCTTTATAGTACTCTAAAGAAATAATTAAAAAACAGAAGCAGACCTTACAACTTTTAAAAAAAGTTATCCTTGAACAATGATAACAAGAATTGTGACTTCCTCCCTGATATTCACTGATAGGGTTTTATACAAGATTTCTTACCCCATCTTGTGATGAAAGTTCGCTCTGTTTTCCACATTTTATAAATAGTGTCATAGCCATGTCCAAAAGGTCCATGGTTGCTTCCAAGCTTACTTTTGGAGAAACTTTGTGTTTTGAAGAGGATTGTTCGTTCTCACAAGCTAAGTGCCTCCATTCAGAATCATTCATCTCTATTTGGAAATCCTGTGAAGGGCCCTTTCACCTTGCAAAAGGCCAGTCGTAGAAAATAAGGCAGGGGTGTCATGCTGAAAGCTTGTTGACAGAAGGGCAGTAGCCATAGTTAAGGTGCTGACTGGGCTGCTAGTGTCTCTTGAGCTGTAATGTCAGCAGATTTGTCACTTGTTAGTACTGTTTATTCTCTGAATTCCTAAGGCACGTAGGAAAGCTCATCCTGTATTGATACTGGGGACATAATCTATAGCCAAAGAAACATTTCCAATTAGAGCCAACATCTCTAATTTTATAGGCAAGACAGAGTTATTTTAAAATTTGTTCCACATAGAGAATATGTAGTTATTCATATGACTTATACTTTCAGATGTTTCAGAAATATATTTTATACCATCATTCTCTGACAATTCCCTGTCTACCTGTTATACATGCATAACTACTATCCGATTTGGGTTTTCATTTGCTCTGGCTAAACACTGTCTGTTACAGTTTTCTTCCCCTCTTCAGCAATGATGGACTTCACAGCTAGGAGGGAAATTAGCAGCAGCTACAAGATCATTTAGAAACTATATGGAGGCCATTTTTTTTCTTAGCTTAGTAGCAGGAACAATTTTTTTCTCAATCGTCTTTCATTATTCTGATAACAGTTTGAAACACTGACTCCTCTTAAACAGTTTAATCTCAGCTTGCTCAGCATCCCAGTGTGCAAAAACAAGCTGCTCTTGACTATTTTTTCCAAGACTTACAATAAAAACAAAACAGAAAGCAGTCTAGAAGCTTACGTTATAGTCTACAGGCTTAAGTTATAGTGCAGTCTGAACTGAAAGAAGCATTTAAAGCTCTTTAAAAAAAAAAAAAAGGATGATACTCATCAGTATCATCCTATATTTTTTAAAATTCTACTATTTTTTAAAAAAAGACAACTCTCAAAGCTTGCATGACTGCAAATCCTAATTATACTAAAACATAGGATATGTTTATCTGGTTTTAAATGTTTTTCCTGAAACACTAGTTACTTCAAACTGAATACAGTACTGGAGCATGCCTGAGCAATTTCAGTAACTTATTTGGAAACAAAATGTGAGAATTAGCAAGAAAACTGTGGGTCCTGTTTATCGCTGGCATTTAGGGGGTGGTCTATGACACTAAGAATTGCCTGAGCAGCTAGGAGGCTGCAAAAGAAGAAAACTAGTTATGATTGCAGGGGGCAAAGGAAGCGATGTCTGAAAGCTGTGAAGAAACTTGCTGCTATAAAGCAGGATTTACTAGACTCTGATGAAGTTTATTCTACCTCATTATTTCTAGAGGGCCACTTCTAAGTTCATTCTTTTATTGTGACAGGCTTTGTGGAAACAGCAAAGCTCACAGAACAGCTTAAACACTTTCTCATTTAAAGAGATAACAAAAGCAACAAAGGTGATAATTTTGCCAAGTTCACAGAGCAGGCCAGGGCACTGAGCAGAGCCTCTCTTCAACTGCTTTACAACTGCCCTACTCTTTCTAGGTATAATGTATCATCATTTTGTTTAAACACGGGGTTTTGGGGTGGGTTTTTTTTTGCTTTCTTACTCACTTAGACACCTATGCCATCACCAACATCTTTGTTAGAAGAAACATTGTCATTTCCTAATCTGGTGAGATAGCACAAGTTGGCCTGTGAGAAGCAGTCTCAACTGCACTGACTCTGTTCTTCCTTGCTATAAACAGGATGAAATGAAGAAACATCAGAGGCCATGTTTCAATCCAGGACAACATCAGAAAGTGTCCTAGGCAATTCTCCATTAAGAAGAAAACAGCTTCTATTCTAGCACATCTCCAGCAAACATAAGCAGATCCATTTTCAGACGTAGGGTTAATCTAAGCCAGAGGTTTCCCAACCACAGGGTTTTGAACATTCATAGTACCCTTGAAGGTAGGACAAATGGAGGCCTGGTAGCAGTGGTAGCAACATCACCCACATCTGGGTACTTCTACACGTTGCCTTTTACATGTGTCCCATGGAGCAACACCATGTTTGGAGTTACTGTCCTTCAGCAATAGCTGCTTCTTATACTTGTGTGAAATAAAACTCTGTAGATGAATGCTGCTAGCAGCAGGACCTGCATTTCCAGCTAAGGATATAGGAGCTGAGCTAAAGAATCAAATACCCTAAGATCATGGGGTTGTAAAGTAGATTGCCTTAAGTGAGTAAGGTGAAGAAAGTCCACATAATTGTGCTGAGACGCTAGAGGAGTAGAGTTTAGACATGGATGGGCAAAGAAGATGGGCCTGGATTAGAAATCCAAAAGTGGAAGACAAATGAGAATATACTGAGCTGGGCAAACGCAAGGCAGAAATCAGCGGTGACTAGGACGTGCATCCATCCTTGCCCAAAGCCAACCTCCAAACCCTTCAATCTCACCTCTCCTGATAACAAATAACTGAGAAAACCACAAGCACTGTTGTTTCGCCAGCTCTGCTCCACATAGGGAATGAAAAATTCTGAAAGTTATTATCTGGTTAGCTTGGATGGTATGGGCTTCACATTTGCAGATGACCTGTGTGAATGACAAGAAAATGTCACAGTGGAGTTTTTGTTTGCTTCCTTTTACCAGACTTAGTAAATAATGCATGTACGTACACAAACACACACACATACACACTCAAGTAAGTCCAAAGGAAATTATTGTTATTGCAAAGGCATAAATTAAAAAATGAGGAAATGCTGGAATGAATGCTACTGTAGAAATTTCATTCACACTCTCTACATGGAAACATTATGTACAGCAATAAATAGTGTGCAATCATAAAACTAAAGGTTATATCATAAAGGTAATCATTGAGGAGCAGAATTAAAGTTTCATGGACAGTCTTCTTTCAGACATATATACACAAAGAATACTTTGCCATTACAGTCCTCATAATTTACATTTTTTTTGGTAATATAACATGTATTAGTAAAGCAACTGCAGCATCAAATTCTTTTGATAAAACTGCTTGTAAAACATGAATTATATTGAAAAAATACTTTGAATTTTTTATTTCCCAACTGCACAACTTTTAAAGTACTTTTCAGTTGTTTGGTTTTTTTTTTGTATTTTGGAGTTGTCAAGATATTAAAGATTGGCTTTAACAGCGTAACTTTTTGGACTAAGCCATGACAGCTGGAGAAAATGACAAACCACTTTCATGTTACAGCATATTTTGGATATGACAATGTCAACAATGTCAGCATATTCTGCTGATAATAATAAGCAAATATAATAAGGGCAAATGTTGCTGTTTAGGCATATCCGTTGACTAGACCCTTGTATCCACTCATTAGAAGCTCTACATGACTGAAATCTGTAATTCCTGAGCTGCCATGTGCTGAACAAATATTTTTTAAGTAAAGTAACAAACCTACCTGTCTTGCAGGATACACGCTATACTTGAATTTATGTCTACCTTCTCATAATTTTTCCTCATGCATTACTTCTTCTCCACCCACTGACAAAAGGATAGCATTTAGCTCTCCCTGCACCTCTGTTGCTCCATCCTTACCATTTCCAAAATGCTGGAATGGCATCTGGAGCAGCCTTCTGTTTTCTTGTTCCTTGATATCAGCAGCGACAAAAATGAAACTTACCTCAAGAGTGGCAAGAACTGAGAAGTAATTACTGGCACACAAAATTAAATTAAATTTTATTTCTCATTTTAGAAGTATAATTTCATGCTGTTTGCTGCCATTTTTCTCCACTGTTGAATAATTACAGATGATTTTTTCACTACTTAGTTATCTACCTTTAATTTTAGATAGATTTTTGTTGGTCAAAAGTGGAGTTAAAGAAAATTGTCTTTAGAAAGGAATAAAAGTCTAGCATGACATAATAGTTGGTAATGCTAACTGCAAATTTCTTTATAGTCAATATAGCTCATCTGTCCAATCAGACCGTAGCAGTCTGTAGTAATGCGGTTTGTCTTTCACAAGACCCAAACAATATATGATGGTAAAGCACATTCATTATCAATCAAGTGTGAAGAAATTAAGGCTGAGGCACAGAAAGCTAGGTTTCAGAGTCATGTCAGCAAGACAATTTAATTAGGAATGGAGGATAAATTAAGACCAAGGCACCTAAAAGCTGAAAATTCAGCTCATGCTAAAAGCAGCAGACTGATGCTTCCTGCTATACTTAAGTACCCTATTCTCCCTTGGTGCCTGCTATCATTATTGGAGCACAGATGGTGAAAACACGTACTGTTCAAATTTACTATGTTCATTCACAAGGGCGTTAGTTAAGAAAATAGTGTTAGTCTAAATATTATAGCTCCATTTATTCTCTTTTTCGCCATTTTTTTTCATTTTTCAATACTAAAATAAATAAACCTGGATTTGCAGTTACCAAAATGTTCCATATACTTTCTAATAATGGAAAGTACATGATGGCTGGTTTGCAGACATTGCAGTCTATTACAGAACAAGGTAATTAAAATTACAAACTTTAAAAACACATGTAATTTCCTCATGATTTCTAATGCCCTCTCTAGACTCATTACAGCCATTGTGTAAGTATGTTATTATAGGGTGATTAGACGTGATCTTTACTTGATCATCTCAAATTACTCTTCACTGACAAGTCAAGTTTGCTGTTGCAAGGTTCCCTCACTGAAAACATTTGGTGACTTACCGATTTCACAGATGCTAATAGCTACAAAAGAGACTTGTGGTCCAAGTTAACAATAGGAGTACAATATCTTTTTATTAATCATTTAGGAGATGGATAAGTGCTAGATTAAAAAACATTGCAGATTATATTAAATGTTAGAACTAAAAAGACAACCTGAAGTAATAAAACATAAATATATCTTACTTTTACAAAAGAAACTAGAAAAGCAGCTGGAGGCAAAGTAAAATAACATCCCATAATAACAATGACCAAAGGTCCTGAAACCAGGCTTTTCAGCTTGCACTTAGCATACCACGGACAGATTTTCTTAAGTGCTTAGTACCAACAGAAAGCACTATTTGTATTTAAATATAAACTGGAAATTGATTAAAGGCACATGTATTTGAAATCCTCATTATAGTAATCTTTTTCTAAGTCTATATTTTACTAGGTAGCAGGCAAGTTTTTAACCCATGTTACATTCTGCTGAACTTACTGCCTCATTCTCTCCCTGGTTTGTGTGTGTGTGTCTGTGTGCATGTGCATGTGTGTATCCTAATCAGCTTTCTTCTTCTACCTATTCCTCGGTTTCATCTCCTGCAAACTGATAAGCTATTAATTGGAAAGCAGGAACTTGGGTTTTAATTCAAGTATAGTCTTTCTATTTCTACACTAAATACTGACACATACTTTGATACCAATTCAACTTTTGTGTTCCCCTTCAGAATTTTCGCTGTTTTTCCTGCTCAGACTGAATAAGGTGATTGTTGGGTTTTTTTATCAGATCTTGCCTACTCTTCTCTTTTTATGTGTTCTGATCATACGCTGTCCAATTTACATATCTGCTATCTAATTTTTGCAGTCTTTTAAAATTTATAAAGACTTTGTAGAGGTTTTCTAATCAAAATGAGAAAAGTTCAAAAGACATGGGTGATACGGCCTGAGTTCTCATTTAATCCTTGCTATCAGTTGTACCATCTACTTTCCCTTGAATGTATACTTTACCATACTGTAAACACACTAAAACCCAGTCCATGGCATATGCTAACTGGCTGCAGAAACCTAATGGGGCAAAACTCGTTTTGAATTAGAATCAGTTTACCTATTCCATTCCTTCTCCAGCATTTGTATAATAATATTTATCTGTAAGACAGCCTCTAAACACAAGGATGAGTGGTCCATCTAGTCCAGCACCATGTCCCCAACAGTGACTAGTGAGAGCAGCGGCTCCAGGAGGAGTACAGAACAGGGCAAACGTACGGTCACACTTTTGTAGCATACTCTCCCAGCTTGCAGCTCAGAGCTGAGCCAGCTGTGGCTCTTTGTGTTGATGAGCACCTCTCTTCTGAGAATTTTTTCAAAGGATTTTAATATGCAAATCTGTCTGACATCTGGGGCAAAGTGTTCCACAGTTTACTTATATACAGTGTGAAAAATTTCTTTTGTCTTTAGTGGATCTCCAACACAATTCAGTTTGCTTCTCCAGTTTCAGTATTATAAAACCAGTTTGTATTAAATACGCAAAAAGTGCATAACTGCTTTCTTCTAGTCAGCCACGTTTTTATGACTCTCCCTCGTATCTCCCACACACATAATTTCTCCTAATTGTAGAGTTCTTAAATAGTAAGTTGCCCCTTGCTCCACCTCTTCAGCCCTTGTGTCTATATTTTCTGACTCTATTGTCTTGTATACCAGATGCGGGCACATCACAGATTTTTGCAGCAGCTTAATATTTTTTTTTTTTGTTCCTCAGAGCTTTCTTAACAATCTTAGATGTCTTTAGAATACTGAGAAATGAATGCAGGCCAAATGTAGATTTGCTGTAAACCAAACAGAGCTCTGAATTTGGCTTACTGCATGTATAAAATAGAGCATAGTCTAATTTGTAATATATAATATAAAATATATACTTCAGGAAATAACATTTTGAATTTTAGGCAAAAACTATACATCAGAGATACTGACTACTTCAATGTTTCCCCTTTCTTAATTGAAAATGTCCACTTTCATCTTTCAGACTACTTTAGATATTCTGGAAAATAAAATGGAAAACCCATGAGGTGCAGAGAAGTGCATCTGCAGTAAGAGAGAGATATTGATTAATCATGTGAAGCAGATCAATGAGGAGTTAGCACGCACTCATGACCATTTGTTACAGCAGAATTCAGATTTACCTGGGCTACATGGCAAACCAGCTCAGTGTTGGCAAATGTATGTAAATAAATCCGTTTCAGCAGAAGTGTTGGCTCACAGACATTACACTCCATATTATGTCAATAGTATCAGCACCACATTTTTCATTGTTTCCCACATCATTCTGTAATGGGCACCTTATTCACTTGGAAGCGCAAAGAAGATGAGCTGCCAAATTATATTTGCAACTCTTACCACAGTTTATCAAGAGGGAGACTCTGGGACCACGGAAATCTCCACAGATTCTCCTTCAGATGCACCATGCTGTGTAGATAGACTGCAGCTTTATCATTCAAATAACCCTGAGGACTGGTGTTTTTGATAAATAGAAGCTTTGCTCTGTGGCTTGTGTCCTTCCTTTCTCAGACTCATGAGCAGCAGCTGAGAGAAAAGAGGTCACTGAAGCCCCTTAATTACAGAGCCGGAACTGCACCACTTTCGTACTCCCAAAATAGCAAAGCTTACATAAAAACATTAACAGCATGAAATCACAGAATATTGGAAACAGCTATCATGACAAAGATTCAGTAAAGGTAAACAAAAACTGCATTTAAACAACTTTACATATAGGCAAAACATTAGACTGCAGACAATTCTGTAATTAACAACAGAAACAATCTCTCTCTTAATGGTAATGTTGCCCCAAAATCAAACGTTTTGGGAACAAGCCATCTTCTTTAAAACCACAGATTATTGTTACTTGCATTGTACTAGTGCTGTTCATTCTTATTGTACCAAGATGTTGCTCTGTGGAGCTTCCATCTCCCGGGGAAACCCAGAGCAGTACAATTCTTTGCGAAGTCAGACCTCAGCAAAGGCAGACTTAAAAGAACCCAAGCAACAACAGAGACTACAACAAAACCTTAAGCAAAAGTAGCCTCTTTTTAATTTGCTGTTTAGGTTAAAGTGACCTAAACTCTTACATGTTTCAGATTGACCCTGTAGTACAAAATCACATCAAAATAAAGGAAATCATGAAGTTTCTTAATGTGATGTCATTGAACGAAAGTTGAAATCAATACAAGTTGTGTATATTTTTAATACAAAATGAGTACACAGTAGATGAGTTTTGCCTTTAAGCTGTGATTAAAGACACTGACAAAATTGAACTTTGCCATATTTGAAGAGTAGACCACAACAGAAGACTTAGTTTTTGAGGCCCTTTACCCTCGTGATTAACTTTTAAGCATCTGCCTTGGCGTAGTGCTAATAGGAACTGTTCTGCTGTAATCATTACCGTTGTAAAAGAACAAGTGGAGCTCCTGGATACTGTGGTAATTAGAAATCCTATGGCACTTATTAAAAGTGTAGGAGCATTAACATCAGAGCTCCATTCAAGTTCCCATTTAGATGATTATCATTAGCTCAGTTTTGACCTTTTGCTGTTTCTGCTGGCTGTCGTATTTCTCATTTAATCTCCTAAATACTAGCAGGATTGTTACTGTTGTGACGCAGTCACTGGTCAGGTGCTGCATGCATAAAACTTGCAAAAACCATTGGTGCATCTTTTAGTAGAAAAGGTTGGGTCAGTATTATCAGTCTTCACTTTTTGGAATTCCTGTTTCCAAGCTTCCTTGGAGATTCTCATTTGGAAAGGTCAGAATTTAACATTGACAACCTGGCTGCTGTCTCATGGTCCCTAAGCCCTGCACCAGTACTTCACATCCCTGCAGCACAGCAATGCAGCCGCCTTCTGTCCCTGTGTGCAGCTGATGAGGGGGGAGGTAGCCTTCGGCCACTCCTCAGTGTCTGACGCAGTGGCTCCCTGTATCCTGTGACTCAGTAGAGCTGCCATCTGATATCAGACACATGCATGGCATCTGACTTCAGCTGCACCCCTAACACCCTGGGTATGTGCCATCTCCATATGGTCGCATGGCATCTCCCTGCCAGCGAGCTGTATGTGCTGCACGCCTGCGATTGCTACAGCACTGAATCAACCAAGCACAGGGTGTGTTTAGCAGTATCCTGTGCATCAGCTGAACATAGATAAACCCTCCCCTTTCCTGGGCATCGAATGCAGCTGGCAGTTACTGGCACTGTCTTGTTAGAGGATGCAAAGTCTGGTCCTGCACGTTGACTTGCGCAAGTAATCATGAACTTCTAAAGGTGAGATCAGCAACAACGATTAAAAAGGAGTCACACCACACAACAAAAGTTTGCTGTTGATGTTTTATTTACATACATACACAGGAAACACATTCCTAGTTCATCTCTAGGCTATTATCATCTTAAACACAAAAAGTGCACCTAGCTGCATTTTCAGGTTTTGGGTATTGCAGACTTCTGTCACCATCTCAGGAAAACAGTTTCTGTATTTTGTTGAAACAGAAGAACCTGAAGGCGTTTTCCCTCATACAGAGAACTGCAATATTGAGTGTACTGCTTGGGGATAGCCTTCAAGTTGCTGCATCTCTACTTCAAGCTGAGAAAGCCAAACAGCATGTGACTTAATGCAGATGCTGGAGGAAAGAAAAACATTAGTGCTGTGTCTCTGTTTCTTCAAAGATAGGCATCTGCTATGGAGAATCAGTTAAAAATTGAGGCTTATACAATGAGAAAACGATTCCAACCTCCCCTGCCAAGGGAACAAGAAGCTCATCTGTCTTTTCTCTCAAGATGCTCTTGTTTTTTCCACGGAGTCTCCTTCCTTCTTCGGCATCTGCTCAGTTCCTGGCTGTGGCAGAGCTTTCCTACATTTGCTGCTTTACACTGAGGTGGGGAGCTCTGTGTTGTACGTCCAAACATGTATGATATTCCATTTACAAGCATTAAATTAAGATCCATGTTTCCCCAGAAGCTGGATCCCTCATTTTCATTCTCAGATTATTAAATATTATTCCAGACAGAACAAGCAAATTGTCAACGGTGTGGAGGACACATTAGCTAACTGAAGAGCTAAAATAACATTAGCTTGATTCTGCCTGGGTTATCTTTGAGACCATCAGCCGGCATTATCTTTCTAGAGGCTTGTGAAGGTTTTACTTTAAAAAGTAATTCTAGGTCTCTTGATGTGTTTAGATTAATATATAATACCTTTTCTTTTGTAAGAAGTGCTTTAACAAACATAAGTAATTAGGTTTAATGGAGAAGAAAGTGGATGAAATGTAATAGTCTGTGATACGGAGGAAATCAGTCCACATCCTCTCATGTACACTCTATGCCTTAACCAGGCTGCGAGCAACTTCTGTTCAGGGATAATGCGTGTCAGCTTACCTGGAAGGTACAATTACACTTCCAACCAGCCCACACACAGACAAGCACCCTGGCCACAGGCAGGGAACAACCCAAGTGTAACCCCATGTCAGAAATATGGTCCCACACAAGGAGCAACAGGGATGTGGGGCCTTCCTGAATGAGGACTGGGAAGGAGACTGCAGAACTGATCCAGCACCATCTGATCAGAGCCTGAGTCCGTATAATGCTTTAAAGGTACCAACAGGACATATGGGTCAGAGCAGGATCCAGCTTGTGAGTTTATCATAGATGGTAGAGGACCTTGTTTTAACTCCTCTTGGATGGCCAAGAGAAAACAAGACCTGGATTCCTCCCACCATTTGGTGAGTATTTTAACTTGGGTATTACGGGATAAAGGGGATGGGAGTATTACTGCTTCCTTTGGAAGTGACATGGCTAGAAACCTGCATGATATAGAAAATATTTTTCGGTAAATGCCACATGACTCATAAACTTCAGTGAATGTCCTGTGTCATACAGTGCAACACACAGTCCGCTATGGGGCAAATAGCGCACCCCGAGGGAAGGGTGAAGGAATTTATCCTTGGATTCTCTGGATATTATTTGACCTCAAGCAGTTACACTATGCAGATCTCTAACTATACCCCATGCCCCACAGCACTGGGTGATGAAGATCAGGAATATATGAGCCACATGCTATTTCTTAATTTCTTTAACTAAAGAATAAGGTGAGCAACTTGTTTTGGGAACAGCAGTTTAGTTGAATTACATATATTTATAGAATTAGGTATTATATTATTTAAAGAAAGATACCTGTAGATGGATTAGTGAGCCAAGATTAAATGCATACAGGAATAATCTTTGTTACAACACTGCACCTCTCTGCAGTATATTTTTGGATACTGCTTTGGTAATTAAAAATTTTATGAGCAGTTCATTGCAGAATAGTAAAAATGTGTTAAAATCCATTAGCACAGATTGAATATATTCATTAAATGCTTCTTTGGTACAATAATGAAATTCACTTCACTTTTTTCCCCCTCCTTTTTGTGAGAAATTATTCCATTGGAAAGACAAAATAAATTGAGTAAATTGTGAATAAAACACAGTGTAAATGAAAACAGTTTTTTTAAACTAAGTCATGCAAGCTTTTTATTTATGCAGCAACTTTCATCTAATAAAAAAATCTGTGCCATTCTCAACTCTTAGGGAAAAATCCAGGCAATATAGCAGATGTGAGCTAGATAAACTTACACTCCCACAGAAGTATCTGGGAAGCTGCTATTGTGAATCCTTGTGCTACTAAAAAACTGTCATATTGGGAAATAATGAATCTACACAATAGAATTAAATGGCTTTTTTTTATGCCGTTTATTTCTTTCATTGCTGATTTCATGCACATTTTATAAGTCAGCTTCTTTTTCTCTTGCTCATGAACAGGCCAGAACACACAGATAAGAAAATGTTCCTCGGAGAGTGATTACTAAAGGTAAAATATGGTGATTCCTAACAGGGATGCAAAAATGCACACCTAGAAAGGAGGGAAGGCCACTGTAATGAAGACATTGTTACTTGAACACCAAATGTTTGGAAAATTTCCTCTGATTTTAATAAGTAGCCATGGTCTTGTTAGAATCAGTGTTAATTGCTGTATACATCAGAACCAAAAGATACATAAAATTAAGCTATGAAAGCTAATTACAAAATCCTAAATGTCAACTGCTTTGTTTTCCTCAGAACTCAGGACCATGCATATAACAAACTTGAAATTATGCTGATAAATTCCTTTGGAAATCTTTCCCAGCAACCTGCAATGTCATATTTGTTTTTCATGATATGTTACATAGCCATTAAAATGAAAATTAGAAGCTCAAAGGGCAAACTAATCTGTCATGACAATTGGTATAAGATTTTTGAAACCAAATGAGCACAGACCAACACTACAACAAATATGTTATTATTAAGGTCAAGTATAATTGATGTGAAATCCAGGTGAATAAAGGAAGAGTTGCCTTTCCGTCTACTGAGGGTGTAGATAGCTTTTCTTTTTAAAATAAAACTAATTAACTATGTAATTTTATTTTTCTTCCTAGGCTCCTCTCTGTCTCCAAATTAGTTCTGAGGGACTCCAGAGTTTTACCTTACATTAATTTGTTGCTGCATTAATTTGTAGCCTTCCTGATCAGTGTTTCTGAAGGGTTTCTTCGTTCTCAGTCACGACATCTTTCCTAGTTGAAGCAGCACATCTCTGTTGTGCCATCTGGCAGAGCTGGTGGACCCGTTACTCTGCGTATGATACACAAAGTTATACCTAGACGTGGGTACGTCTGTGTGGAGACTTGTCACCTCAGGTCTAGCTGTCCTGTATCTTCCTTTCTGTGATGCCAAATGTATAATTTATTGTCTGGAAGCATTCAGTTTTCACAGCTCTTATTTACTCATGGATTGCACCTGATTCCTGGGCAGAATATGCAATATACTTACTACAGGGGGGGAAAAATTAAAACAGGATTGGAAGGACCAAGAGGTACTATTGTATCTAGCGGTGACCCCTCTCTTTGAACATCTATATCTTTCTGGGATAAGTTGCATTTTTTTAGTATGGGCACTGTTCTCCAATACCAGCTGCGGTGGAAGCCACCACATTGGAAGGCAAGAGGCCACCTCCAGCTCTGGGAGCTCAGCTGGGGCTGCCCCGGAGAGGGAAGCTCACGGAGGGGTTCAGCCCATACCCCCCACGACACTGCCATGTGTGCAGCCTCCTCGTTGCTTCAGGTGACAGAAGCTGTTCCCCATTCCCTTATCCTGCCTCTTGCACTGACCATTAAAAAGCAGGTACTTGTTTGACCATTAACAAATAGATACTTGTCCACATTCTGTATCAGAGCATTTCCCATCTACTCAGTGCAAAAGACAGACTGAAGCATCATTTTCTGAAACTGATCTAAAACTCCACTGCGTTATTACAGTCCCTGAAACAGTGCAGACATTAAACAGAAAGAAGAAGATTTAAAGCCAGGAGTTCCCAGTTGTTCACTGCTTCTTTGTGGATATCTGCAGATTAACGTGGATACGAATTGTTAACAAGATGAAAACTTTGGAGAAATCCCCGTAAGTGGAACTGCTACATTAATAGACGCAAGGAAACTGTTGTGCTTACAAACGTAGAATTAAATTTCTTTTTAGGCTTCAGTACATAGTGTAGCTATGTACTACATAGCTATTTCTGTACATATTCTGTTTCTGGTTGGCTGCTTTGAGATTGCTAAAGGCGGCAGAACATACACTGTTTTTCAAATTTCATCATGACTCAGAACACTTCCTTGTGTCAGCTTGGACAGTGTATTCTCCATGTAATAAGCTTGCCATATATTATGCAAAACCGAATTAAAAAATGTAATTGGAGAAAAAAAAAGAAAACCTCAATTCTTCCCTGTATTGCATCTTTATTGAAGCCAACCAGTTGCATAGAAAAATAAATAGGGTCGAACACCACCTGAACTGCTTACAGCCTCATTTTACTTCTGTGTCAAACAGATTTGTCTTTCCTCCTTTACTTCAATACACTATGTGTATAGTTGCTAGATGGCAATTACTTCGCTTTACTAAAAGAGATAAACAGTAGATCTAATATTGCCTAGTATAAATATATGGAGCCAAAAATAAGTTGCCCCTGGGATTTGTTTAAATCTTCCATAACTGTATAGAATGATTAAACTACAGAATCAAATAACTTTGTTTCAAGAGACTCACGAAACCTCACTTGTTGCCCAAAATATAAGAAATATGTAAATCACTTTTTACTTTGGATAAAATCATACCTATTGTCAATTTAAAAGGCAGAATTGGCCCACTGAATCCTGGAAGTCATGGCAGAGATGCTTTGGAACAGTTAGAATTAAATTTGCTGGAAGAGAGATGCCAAAAGTGAACAGTGTTGTGCAGTACTGTGACTTAGGAGTCTAAGCTTTTCATTATTAAAAATATGCATTATGTATCTCCCTTTTTTTGGTTAGCAGATCATCCATGAATCAATATTTGTTATTCATGAGAATTTGCTGACTACATGGGACAAGTAATTCATTAGTTCTTTAAATTCAGTATGTTTATTCTTTGCTGTTAGCATTGTTTGGTTGCTCACCTGTAGCATTTTTCTTTTTTTGTTGATGATATATTTGTCAAACATATAAGTCATGCACTTCTAGTAGGAGCCTCTGGTGGCTAAATATCAGACTAAAATTGAATTTAGAAAGATTACCTGTTGGTTTTCATCCTGCTGACAGAGAACATTTGGTATCTCTGAACTAATTTTAAAGGCTTTGAAAGGTAACTAAGGAGAAAGGCAAATCTATTTTTTTGTAACTTTAAATTTACCATTAGAAACTTGTTAGGGATCCAAAAATTTTATTTTATTTTTTAAGGGAAGAAAATTTATGGTCAAGCATATGGTCACCTTATCTATAATTAACAGATCTTAATAGTTTACTTAATTCACAGAAATATTTGAAAAGTGGGTTACAGATTTCCTTCATTTTACTTGTTGAATTTTGCCTCGTTAATAGCTGCAATATATTTGAACTTGTTTTAACATTTTCAAGAAATTACTTCTTGCATACCTAATATGTTTAAAATACATTTTCAAAAGATTCTCATTTCTTGAAATGAAAAATTTCTTCTTTTGGAATACCTTTCCCATTGCATTGTGTCTGAACCTGGTGCTTAGAATAATTTCCCAGCGTAAGTTGATAACTTTTATTTGTTCCCTTACAAAAGCGGTCAGTCATGTAGATAATGGCAATGAAAAGTACTGTAGTAAGTCACTGCCATTAAGGATTCTGAAAAGTTTTCATTAACAACACGTTTATTGTATTGTGTGAACAAAAGAAAAGCATACAAGGATCAGTAAGGCACTAAATATAGTTAATATACCAATGGAAAAGTATTATACGGAAGAGTGAATTCCACAGTGGTAACATAATAGTTACCCCACACTTTCTTCCAAGGTTTCAGCAATAATAAATTTAATCAAATATACCTAATGAAAATAACTTTAACATTGATAAGAATGGATTGAAATTTTACAGATTATCAGTCATTGGGTTTCTACACCTATGCATTTGTATTATTGATAGGATGATGGGAAGCTGACTTAGCCAAGTGTTGATTTAGTAACATTTTTCTGTAAAAGAAAAAATATCACTTCATTTGAAATACCCCATAAGTTATAAGAATATGACTTTGAATAGCGAATGACAGCAGGCAGCTGTATAGATGTAAACCACTGGTCAGCATGCTTTTCTGTCCCAAGATCCACAGATGAAGGAGTGCCCTAACGAAGGAGGGAAGGAAAAAGACAAGATGAAGAGAAGGTATGTGGCACTGCAGGAATAGGTCCTGGCTCTGTAAGACATCTCTTAAGGGCAGAATTCAATTAAATAGGGCCCTCAAGAAATCTCTGACCTTGATAATCAAACTGCACAGGACTAATATTTGCAATTAAAATTTTAGGTATGGAAAGAAAGTGTTGAACACACAGTGCTGATAAAACTGTTCTGCAGCTGAGATTAGAAGCCTCTGATTATGAATGGGAAACCTCCTGCACTCTTGTACATGGCTTAATCTCCTGTACATGGCTTTAAAAGCCATGAAACTTCAGATGGTACAAACAGGGTTTTTTGTGCTTTTCTTCAACTTTCAGATCTATTAAGTCACAAGACTTACCTTCTGTTTGTGAAGACTTACTTCTCTGGGTAGATTAAGGATTACTTCCTGCTGTTATCTTTGGGAAAGGACTTCATTGTCTTCACATCCAGGCAAGCCAAAGGTCCAGTCAAACATGACAAAGAAAAAAATTCCAAAGCTCACATTTACTATCTTTTCAAGAAGTCCGAGACTGCCACGTGTCACATTTTTATTTTCTGAAATAGATATTCAAGAGCATTATATACCTGAATACAGTAATATTTTTGAAACAGTTGTAAAGCTCAGTGATACTTTCCAGCATACCACACATAAACTTGCTGAGATGTATGAGAAAGCTCCTTTTTCTTTCTCCTGCTACCTTTTATCTTTCCAAAGCAAATCTTCCATGAGATTATTGTGAATATTTAAGTGGATGAAGTTTCATAGTCACACCTCATATGAAATGAGAATAAGTACGGTCTTTAGTTATTTCACTGCCAAATTGGTTCTGCTACGTACAGCAGAAGGAGCAAGTCTGAACTCCATGTTCTGCAGTAAGAAGTATTGTAGCAGAATAAGCTTACCAACATAAAAATAACATGTAAGCATGTAGAACCAGCTGTTGTTTTAGGAATTATCAAAACAATGCAGACAATAGAGGAAACCAGTCTATTAATGCCGAACTCTAATCTTAGAGGATACTTTAAAAATGAGTCTTTAGCACTTATTCCTCTCCTCAGCAGGCATGGTTGTTCTGCTGAAGAACTCCCAAAGTCACGGCCCTGCTTTCCACTTAAATAATTAATGTGCCACAGCAAAGGTAAGAAATGTTTCCTATAAGTTAAAAGTGCATATTTTGCAAGAAGTGACAGAGATTTCATTCTTAAACACTGTTATGAAATATATCACTGGGGCAGGAGAAATACAAGTACAGTTGGTTCTACATAATGGTCCAAACTTTCTCTGAAGTAACACAGATGGGTTTTCCTTCTTGTTACAGAAGAAATTTCTTTAATCTCAGGTTGGACTTCTTACAGCAGCCTTTTCCCCTAAGGGAAGTTCTGTATAACTGAACTTGGTGTGGTTAAAAATGTGGCTGCTGCCAGCACTCCAGGAAAGAGACAGTCACTGGGGTACGCGTCAGCTGTGTTGCTCTTGTTGCTCTGAGCAGCTCTGCCTCTGCCCAAGAAGTATTCAGTGGCATGGCTGCTGCTGTTCCTTGCACTCACAGCTCCTTACTTAGAAAGAGATAAAAGAAAACTTGTACTTTTGCTGGTTTTGTGTGTCTTGATCTGATTTTTGCTGTTTTTTCTTTTCAGCCCTCCGGCATCCTGTACATCCATAAGACTTGATTTTCTGGCCCTGTATTTTCTTGCAGACCGTTGTAATTACTTCCAAAGATCCCATGATTCCCCTGCCTTTTCAACTGTGGGAGTTTGTATCTCTTTCCTTTTAATGGGTATATGTACTGATTTGAAATGCATCATGTGTCATCTGTCCTCAGCATTTCTTGAAGTCGTGCCAGGACACCAATACCATAGTAGTAGCAGCAAGTAATTTGTCTTCATGGAAAGATGCTGAGAAATAGGGCGAAGTGCAATACGACAGAAAATGGAGAAATTATTATTGAAAATTCAGTCTTAGCACTGAGAGGGAATGATTAATTAAGCTGAATGTTTGGAAATCTGCTTAAACTGTTCATAGCTGTAGCAAATTATTCATGACCAATTTGGAAAAAAAATCTCATGATCCCGCTGACTTTATGCTATGCGTGAAACTTGTTTTAGGCATGATTCAAACCGCTGACAATATCTGCACCAAATATCCCTGGACCATCAGCAAACAAAGTTGTGCAACAAGATTTCAATTTTTTTAACCGTTCAATTGCAACCTTTGAGTAAATAGAAATAATTGAAAACAGCAAAACCAAATCTTATTCTTGCAGCAAGTAAAATTCACTATCCCAGTTCTGTACAATGTGGTGAAACTTTATCCTTTTATCCTGCAGAAATTACTGCTGCTAGAACGCACTCTTTGATGAGAGTGGAGGATTATTTAGGAAACAAAAAACCTCTACCTCTCACAAATTTTGCTATTTGCTTTCAAAAAGAAAAAAAATCAAATTATTAAAATACAGACTTTGAAAACAAATGGCATACAAGTCACATTTGCGGGCTTCTTTTTAAAACAAACATTGATTTACTCGTTACAAACAGTAAAAGATATAAAGCCGCCTGCATATCACTGTACGTTACCTGAGATATAAATCCTTTCAGTTTTACTGTACTATGACATAGTAGATGCAAGATAATGCTGACCAAGCATATGCCACTCTAGTAATAGAAACTGAACAGTGGACATGGATATTCTTGCAGTATACAATATTCTTGAAATAAGGAACTTTCTTTTTTAGGATGCATTACTTCTTCCTCCAAGCATCCGGTTAAGCAGCTGCACGCAAACCTCGAATCGATTTTTATAACGAAGGAGAGGACACAGAAAAAGGAACTTCAAGTAAGTAGTCAATAAAAGGTAAGAAGCAACCTTGAAGTGAAATAAAAAGCCAAAAGGATGTTAGAACTTCAAAACAAAATCAGGCCTCCTCTTCAATGTGTGTAAGTGAAAAGGATATTTGATCCTTTCTACATCCTTGAAGTACCGTGGCTGAAAGTAATGCTTTGCACTGTAGTGCTTCATTAGTTCAAAGCGCTGTGTAAACATTAGCTAATGAAATCTCATAGTATCTCTGCAAGGCAAGCTCTATTTCTCTTACATGGCAGATAGGAAAATGGAGATGGGTTTTCTTGTCCAAGGACACGCTCCAAGACATGTATGGCATTGGGACCCTTATTTTCTAGTCCGTGATCATTTCCTTTACCCTACAGTGGCTTTTACTCTACTTCAAGTACATATTAAGAATGCCTTTACGGTCAACAAATTACAGGTAGCACAAATAAATGTTTTTATTGAAAGTATTACATAAAATTTAGAACTAACTTAGAAATGATTTAGAAAATTTAGAAATAATTGCAATTATTTAGGAGGTTTTGATCCATTAAAAAAAATGCATTATTTTCTTTCTTCACTCCAATAAATGCAAAATCAGAAATGTAGGGTCATAAATCAAATGCATTGTTTTTGTAATATTGTTGTGCAAATATTCCTTATGACTATACAGAACAATGTGCTTCACTCGATAGTTCATAGACAAAAAAACTACAGGCATGTAAGGTGCTAAATATATTAACCTAAGTGGAGCTGATCTCACAGAGTGTGAATTCAGATGTGAAACTGGATGGACAAGTGCTTCAAATCAAAGTTCCAAACTCTGCAAGAAAGCTGCTCAGGATACAGCCCAGTTCTGCAAAGTTTCTACGTATAGTTCAGTGAACTTGGGTTTTGTAGCAAACTTAAAGCCAGAGAAGTGGGCCTGAATAATAAGTTTGCTTTGCAGAATTTAGGTAGCTCAGTCTGCTAAGGCATGGTTAATCCTGAGAAAGACTAAAAAAATTATTTCTCTCTTTCTTAATCCCTATTATATGAATATTTCAGATGATCAAATATTACTATATTGAAAAGAATGGCTGTGTTTGCTGTACTTGTCATACAGTCATATCTTGAGTTATAAGCATGTGGCCTCAGGCTTTATTAGGCAAATATATAGGTACTTCTGGGCTATGAGAGTATAGGTTAATTCCTCATATGAAAGCATTGCAGCGTCGGCTTTGTCCCTTTCTCACCTGAGTTACTTTTACGGAGACAGTTTTCTATAATGATATTTCATATGATCCCCTGCGATGAATCACCAGTGGTAGTCACCACTCTTGTTGGAGTCACCACTCGCTGGAAACAGAGCAAGGACTGAACCGAGGTATCAGTAAAACCACACCTTGCATCCCTCAAGTAGCTTGCAAGTGCCAGGGTTAAGGCAGACGGGTGTGTGAACACAGCTCCCGACAGCAGTCGGGTGGGTACAGCATGGTGTGCCTGGCACTTGTTTTGAGCTAGAAACACATCTGCAGACTTACAAATCTTTACGTGTCTCCTGGTATGATATACAAGCGTGAATTAAGTGTGGCCAAAGTACGCTCCAGCCTCCTGCAGTACCTGGCAGCTCTGGAAAGGGCTGCAGAATCCCAGGCCAGGTGGGCAATCAGACAGCCATTTCCCCCTTCGTTATCCTCAGGCGCTGGCAGGGGGGTGGAGGCTGAGAACAGGACACTTTCCCAGCCGAGAGGAACCCCCACGCTACCTTGTACCCTCACAGTCTCACGCCATTGGCAGAAGTAGAGTATGCCCCAGCCTTGGGGGTGCATGAGCACCTGTGTGTGAGGGTGTGCATACAAGTATGTGAGATATATATACACACACACACATATTTATATACATATATACACACAGACACTTAAAAAACCCCAGTAATTCAATGTTAGCAGATACTCCACAGTAAATATTGACTGAAGTACTCTGGAGCATGCTAGATTCAAAAGTTCACCCTTTTAAAAGTAGCAGAGATAGAGACTCCTGTGGGATTTTCTGAGAGAAACAACATTAAAGGCTAATAGGAAATTGGAGCTGAAGACCTTGAAGAGAAAAGAAACTGGAATTTCAGCATTGAGAATAAAGAGAAGAGAAAGTAGAATGAAAAAAAAAAAGAAATATAAAACATTCAGTCTTTTCTCAGGACTCATCTAAGCTACTGCATATAAAGCATGTGGAATTCCTCAACATGCAGAATTGTTATTTTCATCTTAGTACTTTTTTGTTATTTGCTTTGCTTCATTTTCCTTGTGTTTCATCAGGATTTTTTTCTAAGTTAAGAAATGTTAAGTGATGCCATTACACATATAAATAAAAGTGACCAATGACATTTCCTATGAAAGCAGGCCTTTTATAAACAAATATACTTATAAACCTTGTAAATCTTTAAGACAGAGAGGAGAAGATTTTGGGGAGAAAGAGAACAGGCATGCAATAGTGAACTAAAACATTAAACTTTTTAATGCAGTTTTTATGCAGTAAAAATGAGGACTAAACCTGAAGTTGAAAAAAATCGACATCTCTGCTTTCAGAGTTTTACTTACTGATAGCATCTGAGGACCTGTGTCATGAACTGTATGTTACACGACCACACACTTTCAGAGCTTTGCCCCTTACTGCAGGTTCAAACTATCATTAAAATATAAATGTTGTTTTAGCATGGTTTACATATTAATAGGACTTCTATTAACTTCCTGAGGGTGACCTTTTAGAGTCCTTTCAAAACTGGCCATATTTACTGTCTCTTTTGGACCATCTAGCCCTCTGAACTGCTGCACGCATGCATCTCCCTGATGCTTCTGCAGAATGTGAATGACTTCTGCTAGTTACCATGGGGACATGAGCAAGGACCATGAGATGCATAGCAACAATGCTCCTATTTTTGCCATTTTTGCTTTCGTGACAAGGAAAGAGGAACTGCAACGCATACTAGAGTTTTTTCTTTCTGTTTATATTTTTCTCACATGCATACATACACAAAACTTTTGCTCCCTTTCAGCTAACACATAATAGATATATGTTGGATCTTCAAAAGCAAAACATGAAATCAGATTACTATGTTTTCAGGTCCCTAAAGGAATAACAGGAAATGATTACAAGAACTATTATACCTGTGAAATACAAACTTCTTCAACAATCTTGAGGCAGCAAAAGATACCTGAATTATGCCACTTTTTAACAAAAACGAGAAGAAAACAAACTTTGGATAAAATCAAATACACATGGACACATGCATATCTTGAGAAAGAGATACCTAGTCTTTAAAAGAACAAAGACTATTCTATACTAGAGTTGTATAAATTGGACAAACATCAACGGAATGGATTGAGGGTTGTGGTCTTGATTTGGGTTTCTTTTCAGAAAAGAAATAGTGCTCTGGTAATTTTAAAAATAGTCAGCTCTTAGTTTAATATTTTAACTGAGATGTTACCAGCTGTGCTCCCCAGATTCTGTTTCTCTCTCCTCCTCTCTCCCCTTTTTTAAACTTACTCTTGTCCCTCTCAGGTCCTTTCTACATCAGTAGCAATGAATTTAAGCATTGTTAAAACTACAATTTTCCAGGGACTTAAGTCATTCCCTAACAAGACAGAAATCAATGTTGCTTAGTCACATGCTATTTCTTAATTCTTTTATATAATTAGTATGAAAACCTTTCATTTGAACAGGTAGATCTAATTATGCTCTCAAAGGATAAAGACAATGAAGACTTAAATTCTGCTACTGGCATAATTTAAGCTGTCATAGCTCGCTATGCTCATGGTCCCTCCTCCACTGAATCCTTAGATGAACAAATGCTCTGTCATTACTTTATTTTGGTACCACTATTCAGCTGGTATCATTTTATAGAAACATTTCATTCTCCAAGGACTAGGTTGCTCTAAAAGTCTTTCAGACACAAAAGCAATGAATAACTAATTAGGTCAACAAGAAGACACAGCAGTTTTTAACTGGCTATATGACGACATTGACGTAAAAATACCCTGACTTGTGATTTCTAGGGCAGCAGGAGTCGGTTTAGCAAAAGAGACAAACCTCTCATCGTGCTTTGGGAAGTGCACGGAAGAAAGAGCAGGCACCTGAGACACACAATAACAATCTCCTGTCGAGGAGTTTCGGGGCCATAATCCCAAAAACCGGCCCTTGGAGCATCTTCCTTTCTTATGTATGAATGGGGCAGGGTCCCTGTCCCAGCAGACAAATACCATGAGGCAAGAGCCTGAGGCTGTTTGCAAAGATGTGGCATACCTGAGGGGCAGCAGAGGACAGTGTGGATAATTCATGCCAGACTGAATCTGAATTTTTTTTTCTAATAATGTTTGATTAATACTCAGCAGCAGGAAGACACTGTAGTAGTCCTGCTGGCAAATCTGAGTATTTATTAGGGCCCATCTAGAGCTAAGAATATTAGTTAGGTCCAGAAGTAATCACAGCTTTGTAGCTGTCTGTGCCGTATTCTAGGGTTAAAACAATCTTCCACCACAGAGTCTCACATCACACGTCCCTGTCCATCCCTTCCCACCTCAGCACCCATCCCCTGCCAGCAAAAATCTGATGGAAATTTTCAAAGCCAACCAAAGAAGATAGTAGCTATGCAGCTCCCGGGAAAACTAACAGCTTTCAGCATTTCAAATATGCTTTTCCAAGTAAAATGCTTTCCTTCCCTATGCTCTTGGTCTTTATCTTACAGTCCTTCTAAGTGGGAGATTAAACCCTGGAAGTGAAATCCAACTGAAAATCTGCAATTATCAAGGAGTGGGGGGATCAAACAGCAAATGAATGGAACAATGGAAATTAATCTGGTATTATTGGACAATACAGTTTGATTGCAATTACATGAATGCCAGCAAACTATGCATGTATGGCAGATCTTCCACCTAATTATTTAAATAAGAGCTACATTTATGATATCCCATAGAGGATCATAAATATTCAAGGACCTAAATTTTCATTAGTACACTAGCAAGTAAATTTTCAGTGATGCACAGGGATTTAACTGCATGAGTCCCATTAATGTCACTACTTTGAAAATTTACTTCCTATGAACATCTAGAGAGAGGATGGGAAAAAAATGAAAAAGACTCTGTCATAATTTTAAGAAGATGACAGGGAAAAGCTTGTCATCACTTTGGCACTCTGGTACTTTAATCGGTAAAAGAATAATTTAAATCACATCTTCAGAAGTAAGCTCCATTTTAGGCACAGACACAGATGGTCATATTCTATCAAGAGTTTCTGCTGCACATTACTAGACAATGCACTAATAGGCCTTTTTCTTTCCTGTAAATATTAACAGTAGGCCAATCCTGCTTGTCTTCTGGGAAGAGTTTAGTGGGAACTCTTGGTCTTAAAATTAGAAATCAGACTCTGTATTTAGGGTCTGCAATTTCAAACTCTGGCAGTGGGATTTTTTTTTTTTTTTTTGAGAGCTCAGTTCCCCTTTGACCAGCTGTTAAGTTACATTAATGAGACTAGAAAATTCTGTCTTTCTCTCATGAAAAAAAATTATTTATTTATGGGTTGCAGAATTTTAATTCAATAAAGATTAACATTTTTTGACATGCATAGTATTACTAATATATTTCTCTTTCCTTGAAATATGTTTAAAACAATTTTTATATTCATGCCATATTTTTCTATTACGTCTATAATATAACATATGAGAACAATCACAGTTTAGTTAAATATGTATAGTTTTTCTCAAAGAATGCATTGAAGAATGTGGCAATTCATGCATCACTGCTAATTTTATAGTTCGGCTGGGACGAACAAGGAAAACCATGGGAGAAGTCCTTGCACTGAGGTTAAAAACTTACAGACTCAAGAGGTTAAGAGGGGACTATGCTAACCAATATTTACTTTGTGTGGGCATCACTAGAGAAAAGACCCAAGATGAAGGGACATTATAGGCCTGATATCAGTATATGTACATGTGTGAAACTGCAAATTCACAGTTGCTGGTTCAGTTGGGTATAGGTCCTTGAGGATAAAAAGAGCAACTAAAGAAGATGCAGATAGTTCTAATACAGTTGTTTCTTTGCATCAGTCTCTGCTGCAGAGTGACATTTTCTCTGTCGGGCTTGCATTGCCTGTCAATAATGATGAGGAGCTCTTAACGATTGAGTTATCATACGAAAAGATGCTGAAAGACGCTGATAATTGAAAAGCTTCAAGTCAACAGACCTAAATGATAGACACCATAGAATTCAGAAGAAGCTTAAGTTTGAGGGGACAGAGCAGCTAACAAAGTGCACAGGCTTTAATTAAAAATGCCTGCTATATCAGTAACTTAGAGGGTGACAAATTGTACATCTCTAATTAAAAAGGCTTCAGAAGTGATCCAAGAAGTTACAGATTAATAAACACTGCATCTGTATCAGGAAAGTAAAACAATAAACACCTGAAAGACCCGGATGTGATAAAGCCTAGCCTGCAGAGTTTTCTGAAGAGTCTCACTGATGTACTAAAATTCAGTGAGTGTCACCAAAGTAATAGATAGCAGGCAGTTTCCTCAGTCCTTTGACAAGGTCCTGCACAGGAAATTAGTAAGGAAAGTAAATATTTGTGAACTAAAGCATTACTGGGGATCAAAATTGTCTAAGAGACAGGAAGTCTAGAATTAAACTGTCAGGTTTTGCTGTGGGCAAACACAGAGTGCCTCAAAATCCCATCCCGAGATCAATGTTTTCTGGCATAGTTGTGGTCTGGAATAGGGGGCCAGCAAAGTACGCAGGTTGCAGAAGTTAGGTAGGTTACAGAAGAGCAGAGAGGACTGTGAGGAACTTCAGGGAGACCAGACACTGAGCTCACAGAGGCCATCGTTAGGTTCAATAATGCTGGAGCACAGAAAATACATGGTAGGGAAAAAAAATTAGATACCTCATATACTTCAAACAATTTCAGATTAACTTTCCTCCTGCTTCAGGGAGGAAGGATGCAAATGCACGGAAAATGAGAGATGGCAGATTATATATTGATAAGTGGAAATATCTGCTCAGAGTATTTTTCAATAGACTATGGAACTCATTGCTGAGAATTTATCAAGATTAAAGATGCTCTGACTTGCATTTTACAAAAGCAAATTAAGAAAATAACCCTTGTACAGAATTACAGTGGCTAATTCTAAGAAAAGGGAAGCAAAGAGATGAAAGGGATTTAACCTTGTGCTGGCTTGTGCTTGTCTTTAAAGTAGTAAATCTGCCTGTAGTTGGGTCTTACATTCTTCACAGCAGTAACTAGTTGTGCAAACAAGACTGGTGTTTCTTGATCCAGAAAATAATTTCTGTAATCCTTGCTTTTTTTTCAGCTTCTCTTCTGGTTTCTTAAATTCATGTGTTCAAATCATAGAGGATGGAGTGGCAAAGTCAAGAGAGTTCAGAGAGTTAAGATAGACCTTCATTTTTTTGCCTTTTTCACTGTCTGACTGAAGAGCAATCAACCCTTGCCGTCACAATTGCAACCACAACTGGGAAACTGAGTAAGTGGGAAGTGGAAGGAAGATTAATTCTAAGATTAATTCTCTGAGGAAATAGGAATACCACCAAAGGGATCTGGGTCTAGAGTTCAATGGATAATCATGAAATATTCTAAGGCAGGAACCAGTGCCCAGTGAAAGCGGAGATGTTTAGAATTGGATTTGAGGGGCAATGAAAGAGCGAGTTATAACAGGGAAGGACCCAAGATGAGGCGTAATGTATAATGAAAACATTGCCAAGATAATGATAAGTAGATGTGTAGATTGGGAGAAGGTGAGTCTGGGGCTGGATAGAAATACAGCCATAAGAAAACAAGTTTTTTAAAGACTTGTTCGTTCTCACTTGTTCTTTGGAACCTTGATTTATTTTATTTTCATGTGCCTGCTTGCCACCTGAAGGCTCCTCTACCTCTCTGCACCTTCTGTTCTGAGATTGTGACAAGCGTGGAAGGTACTTCAATTAGAGAAAAAATGAAGTACAAAGCTGTGACTGTTTTTCTCCCTCCCATAGTGACTAGCACATTTTAGGAACCCAAAGCTGGGGAAGACGGGAAAAATAAAAAGATGCTTTAAATGTATGCAGAGAGAATCAGAACTGCCCTAGACAAGCAAAGGAAAATTTCCTAACATTAATCTACACAGCAAAGAAAATTATTTTGCCAGTTTAGTTTTAAGTGCAAAATCTTTCATACACCTCCAGAGAGGCTCTTTACTGGCAGAACAGTAATATAAAGACGCTAATGTGTCAAATCAAAATGTCACTCCCCTCCCCCTCACAGAGATTCATTTCTCTCCCTCTCTTTGGCTGCCTCCCTCTGCATTCTCCAAGTTTAATCTGCAGTTTGACTTCAAATACAATAATTCACTAGCTCTAGACATGTGCTTAAAGGACTGTGTATAGTTGTAATTCTGAAGAGATTAATACCTTATATTGATCCCCTATTTCTTCATCTATCTTGGCAGCATGTAGTATGTAAGAAAAGGAAAAATGATTTGTTTCCAAAATGGTCCTGGTTTATTGCCTGTTCATACAGCTGTTAGAACTCATGTGTTCTTCTAAAAACGCTATGGTAGAGTATGTAGAGTAAACATATGTTTAGATTTATTGGTTACAGTTGACAGCATATAGAAAAAGCTATAGTCTAGAATGAAAGCCTGCAGAAGTGTCTATTGATTTGAAAAAACAGGCTTTAGCTATTAAAAATAACCCTTGCTGTGCACATGCACTTTGTGTCCCAGTTCAATGGCTATGTCTTACAGGCAACATGGACGTCTCCTATACCATAAACTGTGCTGGTATTTTGTAAATGAACACTAATTTTCTGGAATGTACGGTATGTCCTAACAGAGGTGAACTATGTTTTAATTTGGTAAACAATTCTTATCACTGGGGCCATTTATCTGGTCATTAGATTAGCATTTGGGTTTTTTTTTAAATAAGCACTTAAAACGGAAATGCAAAACTCATATGAAACAACAGGCTTCATGATATCCTTCAGGATGTACAGAAAGAGCTTGGCTTAAAAAATAAGGGATAGGGTAACATCTGCAGATACTTACATGTGTTTGGCTTAAATGCGCCAAAAAAATAGACACAATAGTGTGAAACTAGGAACTACTAAGGGAAGCACTTTCTAAAAGGGTTGCCTTGGTCCTGTGAAATGCTGAATGGCTTTAACTCCTGTTTATTTAAATGAGAACTGATGTGACGCAAGACCTTGCAGTGTATCTAAGTCTTTTTCACATAAAGTAGAGAATGGCTCTTTAGTTACATAGCATATATCTGTGCTGTTCTTGTAAAAATACGTATCTCGTCCGTCAATGAAGGAAGACATGTTTACAGGCACAAACATACATGACATAGATTTAAAAGGTTGATACTGATGATTCCAGACCTGGAGAATTTAGGAATATATTAATAGATGTAGGCATACAAATAAAAGTGGTCACCACTTAATATAGCCTGCTAAATCTTTTTAGAGATGTAAGAGAAAATCTACTATTTGAAAAAAAAACCACAATAATGAAAATATTTAGATTGCTGTAATATCAAGAACCAAATAACTTCTATGGAAAATGATAATATGCAGTCTCGCAATGCATTCAAAATTCACTCAGTTACTCCATAAATAACTTGCTCTATGTGCATTTAAAGTGAATTTCTGGAGCTCTATTGCACCAATTGTTAATACCAACCCCCTGACTGTGTGTTATGTACTAAATGATTTTGGTCTATGATTTATGCATAGAATATCTACGCATAATACTGCTAGTTCAAGATGTATTCAGAAAAGAGCATAATTTGAAATATCTTTGGTTTTGTAAATTTAAACGAGAAGCTTGTGAAGTTTTCTGGTTAACATGATACTTGCAGAAAGATAGGAAAAAAGGATACATATTGTTGGCTGGCACAGGCTGTGTCTGCATTAGCATTTTGGACCATTTTGCAGAGCAATTTTGGCACATGAGAACTGGATTTCTTTCAGTTGAAATTAAACAGGAATCCCCGATTCAGGTGCAGATCTAATGCACTTACAAACCCTAATAGGCTTTAACCAGTGATATGGGCTCAGGACAGTTTCAAACCATGTGCTTCATCAGTGGCTTCCCTAGTAAGGCCAGAAGCATAAATCAAATGAAAATAACTGAGATTCAGAATTAAACAAAAGCCTTTATAGTTTTAGCCACTTTTTGCTTTTCATTAAAACTTCACAGAAGCAAGACCGGGTAAAATTAATGAAGTCTTTTCTCAACCAGGATTATTCTGAGGTATAAGCCTAATTAGTTTTCATGCATTCTTTGACTCATTTCTTGTCAGTTATGTAGAGTCAATGTCAAAAAATTTACTGTTTTTCCTTTCCATTGAAAAGCTGAACTACTGAGATGAGAAAGCATAGGTTATCCAGACCCAGAAATTTACACTCAGTGAAGTGTTTTATTACCAAAAGAAAGGGGGGAGGGTAGTTTTAAGAAAGTATTAATATGAATTTTGCTATTGTTCCCATACTGCAAGCTTAAATGAGAATAACAAAACTGAGCACAAAACCTTATCAATGCAACAGTGAACCAAGAACCTTTTCTGTATAAGCCAATTGTTAATACAAAATAAGAGAAAGATGGAGATGTCTTGAGGCAGTAAATTAGATTTTTCTGGGTGTTCCTTTTACGTACAGAACATTTCCAGTGTCAGTACATGAAGCTTTTAAACATTAAAGCACTGCAACCCCATTAACAGCATTATTGTGTATGCTTTCAAAAGGCAAATGCCTGAATGACAAAAGCCTCTCTTTTTATTTCTAATTTCACTTAATGTTTGACTTGGTGAGATGATATGAACTGGGGAACTAAATTTCACAGATGGTAATAGGGACTAGCTCAGGTGTAAGAATATATTACTTGCTTCTGTTCACAAATAATTTATACAGGCTGTTGAAACGAAG
>NW_009227413.1:2967-6394 GCF_000690835.1 Fulmarus glacialis | reverse complement strand
GGGTTTATTTGCTGGCTCGGGTTAAACCATGACAAATAGTTACAAAAATATTTTCTTGTCTTGTCTTATCTATTTGGGTTGCATGGAGCTCAGGAGCAAGAACTCTGCTGGGATATGTTTTAGCAACATTTAGTGCAGTTGGTCTTTCTATCACTCCCAAAGCTCCCAAGAGCTGCAGATGCAAGACAAATCATTTGTATTCCCTTTGACAACTGGTACTTGTCCTTGTATTTATCATTCTATTCCACTAACATTTCTGGGGAGTCTCAATCTTTGAAGTATACACATTGTATTTTTGTACAGAAAAAAAAGCTTGTTTTGTACAAATAAAATTATTGTCTAGAGATATATTGCTTTCTATTGAAACTCTGTCAAGTACTAAGGTTAACATCCTGATAGCATCAGTTGCATTGAAGCTGAAAAATATCCACCAGCAAGCCACCTTCTCCAAAAGGATGCTTCCAACTCACTCGCTGTGATAGACAGGTAGAAGTAATGAATGTACATCGCCAACTAGCAGTCTTTTGAAAATTTTAAAACTTCCAGTGCCTAAATTAAATATTGGTTAGTGTTCTAGAACCAAATATGTATCTATTTTAAAGTCATACTATGGTGGGATTCTTGCTTCCAAAAGCCTTAACAGGACATTCCTGTTCCAAACCAGGGGGGAAAAAAAAAAAAACAATGGGTACACAAAGACAGCATAAACTACTAAATTTTTTAAAGACTGATTGTGATGAAATGATCGAACTTTTCCAGAAGACAGTGATGGCAAGCTGAGGAGACTGAAAGAGAGGAGAACCTGAAAAGCGCAATCATACAAGTGCAAGTGAAGGAAGATTTCATGTCATGCTGTCATGGCCAAAACAGTCTGAGCTCTGGGAATTTTACTTAATTTAATTTATTGTCAAGTAACATAAACTCTTAATTACTGGGAAAAAAGAGACATAATTAAACAAACATAAAAACATCTTTCTTTCCCCTTCACATGCTCAACTTCAAACGCCTCTCCTCCCACACTCAGTCTCAACATCACTCGCCTCCAATACTTGTTATGCTCAGTCCCTCCTAACCCCTTTGGCAAGGTGACAACTCCTTTCTGCAACCTCTTGCTTCTAACTTGTTTGTTTCTTCTGCTCCTTGCTTCTTCTGATCCCCTGCTTGAGTGTGGGTTCTCCATTGGCCGTAGGTTCTCACTGGTGTTTCTCCATGGTGTGGGGCCTCCATGGGCCACAGACCCTGAGGATTGTCCCCTAGCTGCCTAACTCCAGGCAGCTGGCAGGCTGTGGTCCCTCAGGGGTGTACCTGTCCCTGGCACAGAGCACTTCCTTGCAAGAATGTATGTATAGCCTTGTCCCCCATAATGTCCCTTCCACATGTCCCCGCTGCTTCCTCCTCCCTTTTCTGTAAATATAAACGTATCTCGCTCATATGTCTCCTTCAGTGTCTCCTGCCTCTTATGGCTTCCCCTCTTTCTTAAATATGTGTGAGCATTGGTGCTTCTCTGACTGGGTGAAGTTTTGGCAAGTGATGAGCTGTTTTCATCTGTTTCTGAGCCAACAAGAACCAGCCACGACCGACCTCCTCCCACAGAGGGACTCCTACACCTCCCCACTACTGAAACCCTACAATTTGTGTCTGATACAGGTACCTATCACCTGTGCTTCTCAGACTTTATGGCTGGAAGTTTTTAATGTATATGCTTAAGTGTAGGTAAAGTAGGATTTTCAAAGAGAAAGAGAAAATACCTAAATTTTGTGCGTAAACTCCAAAGAGCTGGGTGAATGGGCCACTGTGTTTTTCTGAAGTTAGTGTGAGAACCAACCCAAGGGTAGAATTAGACCTTCAGGCAAAAGTTATCAATGTAACATCCACTGGGTGGAAAAACTGAGCTGCATAGGACTGATAAGATTTAGGCAGGTCTAGGGCAGCCTGGGGAAGAGGTTGCCAAGAAAAAGCTTACATCTTTTCTTCAGGAAGGATTCAATGTTTTCCCTGGCTTTCAGCAGAGAAGGAAAAATTAGGTGGGATTTCTGCCTACATGAAGGTTTTAAGGTGTAAACTAGGTCCAATGGATGAGTCATATACAGCTGTGTTAATAAAGCTCTGTGCCTGAGCTTGTATGTCCCTTCTCTCAGGAGGCTTTACTAGCTTGAGATGTGTGAGAAATGTCATGTCTTCTTCAGTGCTTGTGTATGACCACCTTGCAGCACTAACAGGGCAGCTTGGATCTTTATACAGTCTTTTTGGACTACCTTTTTGGAATGCCTGCCTATTTGAGACAGGTGGTTCAGGTGATATCTACAGACTAGTACTTGCAGTGATACTAATTAGTCCATTTCCTTCCATAGAATTATGCTGATTTTTTTCTAACTGGGGACACTGGTTAATAGTAGTATACTGGTGTGAACTTACTGAAAGACTGCAGAATAGGCACAGTATTTGTGAAGTCAGTATCAGAAAGTGATAGAATAATTTCATTTGAAACAAACCCTGGAGGTCACCTTGCCAACCATCTGCACAGAGCAGGACCAACAGGAACAGGTTGCTCCAGGTCCCATCTACTCCTCTACAGACACTCCATCAGGATGGAGATCCCATGACCTCCCTGAGCAATCCATTCTTGTAGACCAAATGTCTTTGACTAGTTTCAGTGCACCATTTCGCAACATATGTCCCTGTGTCCTGTTGGTGTGTGCCTCCGGGGAAAGCCCACTCCCTCCTCTGTCTCCTTTTCCTCCACATGTCCAGACATCTCGTCAGCACAGAAACCAATATGGTTGTGCCACAATTTGCTGATGACAGTCAGTTCCTACATCTCTTGTGGTCCTCCATGTGTTGGTGTTCAGGAAGATTTACTCCATCACCTTTCTGGGACTGAAGGTGAAGCTGACCAGCTGGGAGTTTTCCTGTCTTCCTTCTAGCCCTTCTGGAGGAAAGATACTGAGTCTGGTCATCATTTCCCAGTCCCCGGAAACCTCTTCCAGCCACCAGGACCTTCCCAAACTAGTAGAGAATGGCGCTGCGAGGCCACTGGCCAACTTCCTCAGTGCCCTTGGGTGCATGCCCTACTGCTCACATGGACCTGGAGGGTCCAGTTTGCTACAGTGCTATCCAACTTTGAGCTTTCTCTCCAGGGACTAATATTTCACTCCCACCAGCTCTGTCACTGGACTTTGGGCCCTGACAGACTTAAGAGCAGCTCTTGTGGCTCCAAAATGAGACTCAGGCCCAAGCAGTACCTTCACTTTCCCATGGCCTATGTCACAGTGTCCTTGACCCAGGAAACAGCAGTGTCATATTTTCCTGACCCTTCCTTCAGCTGCTAGTGAGCTCCTAGGGCAGCCTGACTGTTACTTTTACCTTCCCTTGCCAGTCACAATTCCCGCTGAGCTCAGGTTTTCTGAGCACTGTCCCCATATGCCTG
>NW_009227413.1:0-2953 GCF_000690835.1 Fulmarus glacialis | reverse complement strand
GCACCCAATGCATGCACACCCATTTTGGGTTCTAACTCGCTCTGAAGGAGCTGAGCCAGAGCATTAATGATCATCACTGCTGCCCTGTAGTGATGCTTCCTTGATTGCCTGCTCATGAGAAGAACCCTCACTTGCTACATGGAGGAGGTTACCCCTGGAGAGCAAGCATCACTGCTCAGCTCCTTTGACCTCTGGGGCAGTCTTTCTTGGCATCCTGCCTATATGCCTCCACAGGTGAAACAGTCTCTCTTGTTGTCCAGGGAGTTGTTGTACTGTCGGTCATGCTCTCTTCTCTCAGGATTTGAAATTTTTCCATCTCATGGTCATGCAGTCATGGCTGCCTTCATCTTTGCCACACAAATGAGATCCCCTTCCTTGGCCACGAGTGGGCAGTCCAGCAGAACCTCTCCTCTAGCTTGCTTGTTGATCCTTGGTGTCCAAACACTGCCTTCAGCACCCTCTAGAAATCTGCTTAGATTTCTAGAGCCACATGCAAATTGGCTTTCCAGCTGCCCTCAGACTGGCCCCAGATAGGACCTGCAATCATCAGCTTTGCTGTCACTGTTGGAAGAAGGCTTTGGCCTCTTCAAGTGCTTCAGTAGGTGGTCTGTAACAGATGCTTCTCAACCTAGGTATGTTGGTCTCTCCCCTGACCTGCAGCCATTAACTACTACCTGGATCTCCCCCACCACCAAGGCAAAGCTCTGTGCCACGAAGCCACTCTGCTGGGGAGAGACAGCATGTCCTCTTTGCTTTCCCACCTGCCCTTTCTGCAAAACCTGCCTGCATCCTCTGCAGCACTCCAGTCCTGCGAGCCATCTTACTATGTGTTTGTGCTCCCAGGGAGACTCAGGCTCTGCCCCTCTGCACACACTTGCCCTGTCTCACCTCCTTCGAGTCCTGACTGCTCAGCCAGCCTTCCAGATTGGTTTCCCCCCATCCCTTCCAACTACCAGCAGCCACAGAGCAGTCGTTTTGGGGGTGCCAGGCTGCTGGTGTGGGCAAAGTGCAAATGGTGACCTCTGCTGCCAGCCCTGGCACAGAGACCCTGGCACTGGGGCCAGAAATTCAAGGTCCACACCATCTGATGAAGTGTCTCTCCAGTGTCCTGGATTTGATCATCTAGTGTGCAGTAAAACTCACAAGACAGCAACTTTTTTTGGCAGATGGGTGCTTCTGTCTCCTGCAAGAGAGAGTATCCAGCTGCCATCACTCCCTACTTCCAGTCATTGCAGAGATTTGGTTCTGGCTCAGCTGGGTCTAACACCACCCCAACAGAGTTTGTTCCTCCTCACTTGCTCTCAGGACACTCCTCCTGTGCCGCAGATGCAGATCTGCAGGCAGAGAAGTAACTTTCCTTCTGTTGCTGTTTGTCACATATTTCCAGCCCCGGACATCTTGGGAGTCTCTACCCATTGCTCAGTTGAGTGCAGGGTCTCGCTGTGTCTCCTTTTCTTCAGTTTGAGGTTCAGACACTTATCCAGGCAGTTAATCTCCCGCTCCTCACCCTGATGCAGTGCAGTTGGCTCACTCCTGCCTTGTCTCACTGACTGGAGCACATCTCCACAGAGATGTGAGGCTGCTATCACCTCCAGCCCCAGCCTCAGGGGCTGTTGCGGACCAAGACTTAGATAGCCATTTTGTCCCTCTGACGTTTGGAAGGGGCTGAGGCTTCTGACATACCAAGGTTGAATCTGGGATGCCTTCAAACTCCACCAGGCATACTGCTGCACTAGCCACAGAGCCCTTGTGTGTGACACTCTGCACAAAAAATATTAATTTTAATAACATCAGGCCAATGAATTACTCTGAGATTCATACAACACATGGGACAATGCAAAGTATGACTTTCGAGGGAGATAAAAAGGTTTTGTTGTCATTGTTGTAAAGCTCCTTAAAATATGTTTTTCTTCTGTATAGCTCCTTTGTTTTTAATTAGTTTTCCATCTTTTGGGTGACCTAATTATATGTGTTGTTTGATGTGTTTGATGTTTATGCAGTCTTTCCTTCTGCTTTTGCTTTCACTGCAATAATTATTCTCTGACATCTGAATTATCGAAGTACTTAATGCAGCAATTATCAAAGAAAACAAAATATGTATGTTTGAAAATCTTCTCTGTCTTTGAAACCATCCTGTGCTAAATATTAGTTACAATTAAATTTAACTTTTCCATGCTGTCACATATTTTTTCCATCTCTTTGTCAGATCATTTTTTTCTTATAATTCAAGGGAAGAGGGAGAAAATTTGCAGTAGGAATAGCACACCACAAATCTCCTTTTTCATTCACTCTCAGACACCAACATGTCCTGATTTTTTGAAACGTTATTATTGATTTCAGTGGATGAAGGACAAAGCTCATTCACCAGTATTGTACTTCATTTGCCACAGTAAGAGTGGGGACTATGTTCTTTATTTGGGATTGAGTATTTAATGGATTGTGGGTATTTAATTTTCTTAGGATACTTTGAAAATAATTTAATTAGTCATGAAGGCTGTTTGAAAACATCATGGGCTATTCCTTTGTGTTGGCATCAGGGAATATCGGGACAGCATTAGGTATACTCATGAGGAGTACTATTTGATCTCATAAGTTTAGTATCAGGGAGAGGTTAATATAGTAAATCCAAATGGCAAAAGTTTGGACTGATTACCCTCTCCAGTTATAAACAAGTTGGTGAATTCATGTCCTGTATCAAAATAAGCACATCAACTTTAAAAACAAACTAACAAACAAACAAAAAACACCTCAAAACCAAACAAATATCTGTGCTGGCATTTTAAATTTATCAAAGATTAATTTTGGGATTTTGGATGAGAGCCAGCTAATTTGAAATGATGTGGAAATCTTACTTCTGCTTGAGTAATAATTTGTTGGATGTCTATTTTTTAAAGTATTCCAACTTTTGCAAGTAAAGTAGGTAAATATTAGGAATTAATACTATTTATGTTAT
>NW_009227412.1:104222-138480 GCF_000690835.1 Fulmarus glacialis | reverse complement strand
CCCCCCCGATGCTAAACTGTTTTTCCAAAGCTGGGATATGTTCTGTGTATGAGGACCTGTTTCAACATTTATCAAAAGCAAACTACTGTGCTATTCCAAACATGATATATTTCACTTTAGTACTGCTGACTTCAGCTTACTAATTGCCTGACTGCATTTTCTTTGTTAAGCTTTAACTGTGATCATCACACTTTTGTTGTACTGACAGTAGAAATATTCAGTAACAGACGACCTAAATACATCATAAGCACAACTGTACTAATCTTTCATAATGGGTGTGCTTTTGGAATTATATGGAACACGTGCATATAATCATTGTCAGGAGCTATGCATTGTCATGCATTCAAGTCTCCAAAAGCATCAACTGAAAGCATTATCTGACAAAGCATTCTGATTCTCAATGCGCATGACTTACCAAAAAAAAAAAAACAAAACCAAACCCAAACAAAACCAAAAAACCAAAAAAACCCCAAAACCCAGCCCCATAAAGATGCAGGTTTTTATTTTATAGCAAATTGAAGCTGTTTATTAAATCAGAATTAGCAGAATGGACATATCACCTGCATATGGTCTGGATCAAACTAGTCAATTCCTTTTGTGATGATATGACCCTACAGAAATCCACAAGCCCTCTTTCTGCTGAATTGGCTAATGTTTCTTGTTTTTTAGAAAAAAGGCAAACTGCATACATCAAGTATGCTTGAAGAGGTAGTGTCCGGAGAGATCTAATTTTGCACAAAAAAGAGTTCTGTAGCTTTGGTTAAACAAAGACTGATTTGCTGCTGCTATCACTTTCTAATTGTTTGAAAGGGAAGGTTCAGTCTCCTAGCATATAAGCAAATGTGTGGGAACTCAAAATCCTGTGCTACATGTCTACTTCCACCACCAGCTTTGTTTGAACTCACTTGGCAAGTCTTTGTTTCTACGTGTTTTAAACTCAGCTAATAAAACTTCATTTGTGAAGGCTGCCATAAACTTCTAAACATCAGTGAGAAAGGCTACATTACGAATCATGATATAGTATAGAATTTTTGGAGTCACATAACAGTTGTCTTCTGTAACAACACAGAGCAGTGAAGAAGCTAGTCTGACCTTCCTAGCAGAGCAGGTTAGCTCACTTGGTGCTCTGGGCTGTGGTGCCTACACAGCTGCTAAGCAAACATCTTGGAAGCAGGGAAGGGCATCTCTGTGATTCTCTGTATTCAGCAGCTTCAGTCCCTCATCAAAGGACCTGAGAGTGTCAGAACATGATATAAAAGGTTCAAATATTTTTAATACGCATTAATTTATCTTACTCACAGTAAGACTGCACTAGCAGTCTTTCAAGTAGCATCTCAAGTTGGATTACGTAAGCATTGCTGATTACATGTCAGGGCCTTTAAAATGTTCTGGCATTTGTCGTGTTCAGGCATACAGGCAGGGATTTTCAAAAGCACCGCCATGATTTAGGATTTGCCATTAAATTAGTCAATTTGGAATATCTCATTCAGTTAACTTACAGTGTCATCCTTGTGTATTGCTTAATGGTCTCTCAGAAATAGATACGCACAATGTAAGGTCTGTCAACTCTTGCTGTTTACTAAAAATATTTCCAAAGAGAGCACCTTTGTGCTCACAGGCTTGCTGTGTATACTAAGAATAAAAGGGCTTTGGAAAAGATACTCTTTTCTGAAATACTTGAGGAGCTGTTATGTGAACTCCTCCCTCTGTCCTTTTTTTTTTTTTTTTAACTGTAGTGTTGTGCCAACAGAATGGATAGAAATAGTAACTCTCAATTCTGTGGTCAAGAATCTCACTTTGTCAAGAATCTTTATTTTTATAAGGCCCCAACAACATTTTATGTATAATATTCAGTGTGCTGTGTGATAAAGATGTCTAACATCAGCCAATTTCATCTAAATGAGTACTTAAGGAACAAAGGAAAAGTAAGAAGGTTCATTAAATGCAGCTCACAGTCAAAAATGAGCAGACTGAAATTCAAGAAATGGGGTGAATTTGCAATAAGGTAAATAACTTTGCATATACAGCATCACAATATTTATACCTACAAATTGAAACTACTTCTAAAGTGAAGATTTTTAGAACCATTATTCAAAAATGACAGCTACTGTTGCATTGTAATGGACACAAAATAAGCAATGATTCTCAGTAAGTTACCTGTTTTCAGAAAGACTTTAGATACACATTTGCACTTTTGATTTGCCTGTAGATGTCTTATTTGCTGTCAGTTTATTAGCTGAACTGATGGATGACATTTCTTTTTCTAAATATTTATGCATGTAACAACTCTAGTTGTGGACTTGTGCACATATTTCATACTGCAGCCTTCTTTGAGAATAATTCTTTGCAAGTCTGAATCAGTTATATTCTGAAATAAAGTAGCTATAGATTTGAAAAGTCATGATATTCCAGGCTGATTTGATGGACAAATCAGAGGCTGCTTAGGCTGAGATTTTTAAATTTCTGTTGGGTTTCTAGTCGATTCTTAACATTTTGTTGTATTTGATGTATACAATAATTTAATTAATTGAATTCTAACTACAATTATGTGAAGAATTAGGAATGATTACATTTAGGTTTGTAAGTAGTATCATTGACTTTAATTCTGCTATTTATGGGCAGAATATACACAGTTGTAAATGTTTGCAGAGTTAATACCAAATTCATGGAGGAGAAAAAAGAGTGTCCACATTTATGTTGGTGCAGGGGAAAAGAATAGTAATTTACCTTAATATTTTTGAGAGATTTGTTATCAAGTAATATTTCTGACTCTGTCAGTTCATTTAAAATACTGGTACGTTTTTTACTATTTATAATTTACAATGATTACTTTTCTTAGTTGATATCAAAAGGAAAGCTTTCTTGTGTTTTTCATATGTACTGATCTTTTCATAAGAAAATGAATAATGAATTAATTTTAAAAATAGGACCAGCAGTAAATTTTTAAAATTTACAGCTGGGTGACTTCACACTGAAATGGAAGTTTGTGGTGATTTTTGTGCAGTACATCATTATGGCATTGCTCCTCTTGCCAAGCTTACAGAGCATATTTCAGTCTGTATGACTTTGAAGTATGTGTTCTCTTAAGGCTTAACAATGTCAAGCTTCATAACACAAGAGCTAGTTTGCTTACTTCCTACTTCAAATTGCTCGTAATTTTGAAACATGCAAACATTTCCACTTTATCAAGCAAGGCTACTAAACATATTATTGCTGCAACCTGCATGTTTTATAGCCTCTGTATATTTAGAAAGCTGTGCTTTATTAAAATAAACTGTAAAGAGGCTTAACTCATTATGGAATCTGCTGGTGTCTAAAATGAAAATATCTTCAATTTATTATAGGGATTTAGGAAACTTTGCAGAAAGGATATAATATCGTTGCTGCAGAAATAGGATGTTAACTGGTTTTTTAGGCCTCTGATATTTGTAGCTGGATGTACAATTTATCATGGGATAGGTCTGTCTACAGTTAGCCTGAAAAAATCACAATTATGTTTTGTGCGATCTTCAAAGCTTGAAAATGTGTTTTCGTTCTGCATTTGACCAGAAATCCTTTAAAATACTTTCACAAAATATGTTTATATAACATCACTTAATTTTAGATTTAACTATTAGGTAGAATGCTCACTGTCATAATTTTATCTCCCTGATGAGAGAGTCCATCCTGGAAGCAATAAATAAAATGTGGAACATTTGACTCCACAAAATTTTGCAACTTTTGCAAAGACATATTTGGTTGAAAATGCAAGCAGACTCTAGTTCTGCCTTTAAACAGAGAAATGATACTTTAGCTGTTGACTTGTTGACATTCATATTTTGTTATAATTAGTTTATTCACTTTTGGGCCCAAGACAGCTATTGATTAGAGATGATGGTTCCAAAGGAGAAAAATGCTTTTCTTTTTCACAAGGCTAATTCATAGTCTTTATGTTGTCTCAGTAGATGTTGCGCGACTTTTAACATTTGAATGAATAGCATTTCCAAAGTTATTCATTATTTAAGCTTTCGCAGGACTGAACTTTGATCTTGCAAGAAAAAGTACACGCAGGTGAAATATTTCTAGCCACTACTGCAACTTACAGATATAAGGGCAAGGATAATAAGCTACCTGTGACAGGAATTATCTTTTATTTTTCCTGAAAAAGGCCTCCTGAGTGTCATATAAGCTGTAGTAATAAAAGATCTGAAATAAAATAATTCTGAATGCTGTAATAGAGCTTTGAGGCAACATCCTGTAATTTGTATCAGATAAGGACTTTTGCAGGATAAAGTTAGCTACTACTTATGTGTATTTTCTGACAATCTGGAGATTCAGTCTACTTACAGTTTCTGAATTCTGGTTGAGATCCCATAATTCACAAATATTAGGAGATTGTCACAATGGTGACTGTGCTCTATATGTCAATGACGTTTTTCAGGGCTGTTCCTATGCCAAGCACAAAATATTGTTGCTGAATTTTGATAGCTTGTTGTTCATGTAGGAGCATCTCAGAACAATGGGATGGTCACATCGCATTTAAAAAAAAAAGTTTTCTTTGACTTCACAATAGGAAACTTGACTTTACCAACCAGAAGATTTCCAACAGGAGAAAAAAGAGCTCAGGTCTTAATGCTTTGCCAAATCCTCAAAACTATTGAGTCTAAGTAGGAGCAGGATTGAAAGGACTTACAAAGGTGTAGTGAGTTACGAAAGATGCAGGAATGTCTTCCCTCTTCTTTAGCCATCTGTTGTAGCTGATGGCACAGAAGTAAGAGCACCTGTGAGATTCTGAGGCTGGGAAGGGGCTGTGTATGTATGTGCTATTTTGTTTAGATCGACATATTTTTTGTGCTAATCAGAGTAAAAAAGTGACTGGCTTTTAGAATTGTTGCAAAATGCCTGGTTGTTTCAAATACTGTATGTCCTAGCAGATAGAAATTGTAAATCCAGTGTGCTGACAAAATTGAAGTTCTGGAAAAGGGGTGGGAATAAAAAAGAGACCTGTTTTGCTCTCATGTGTCTATGGCAGCTGGACTACCCCATCCTGCCTGTGAAGAGATGGAAAGCCTGTTGCAAGAAAAGCTTTGGCCAGAGCCAAAGCTGCTGCACACTCATACAAAAGAAGGTTTAAATCTACATGAGTGGTGTGTGAAGGAACATAAGCAGCAGCCTAGTGATATGACAAGACCTAAACGAGAGGAAGAAACTATGTCAAAATCTTTGTCTTAAATGAGATTGTATAAGGGTGACAATTTTAGAGACTGGAAAGAAGTGGAAAGTTCTTCCTTCGCTAATCTTTTACTTTGTACAAAATGGAATAGCTGTGAGAAAAAGAGAAAGCATTAGATGTGTTGAAAAGGAGTGTATGAAATATGTAGCTGATTCTTGGTTTTGCTGCTGTTAACCTTTTACTCACATAGTTCAGATAAATTGACCAGAAAGGCTAATCATATGCCATGAAAGTTGGATAAAATATATTCACAAAAATGTTTGAAGTAGTGTTTACTAGTGAAATAACATACATTTCCATGAGATTCTTAGCTATTTTTTAAATTGGATATTTCCTATTTTCTGTTCAACCACATAATTCTCATTCCTTATGTATGTTGAACAAATCTCAGTAAATTAAGCATCCTGAAGATAAGGAAGCTGCAGGTGTCAGTCCAGTTTCTAGTGGGCATACTATAACATTCAGCTGTACAGCTACCAGTGATTGACTTATATGATTGTTACAGGCATGTTTTAAACCACTCTTAAATGCAATTTTTAGGGCAGTTTTAGAATTAACCTACATTTCTACAACTTTGTGGCCAATAGCTTTTTCATAGCTAAGCAATACTTTTATTTAAAGCAGATACCAAAACTGCAGTTGAGTACATGTTACATGTTGTGCATTTTTAGGTGTGCTTTTCCTCTCCCTTAAACTGTTGGAAGCATCAGCAAATCATGTGTGACATAAATTAAAGGAAGGTGGAAACTGTTACAAAACCATTTAGACCACCTTCAAAGAAGGTGCTGACAAAACTTATAAAATTTGTTCTTGGGCATTTGTGTCCAATTTAAGTGAGCTTCAGTGAACCACACATTCAGGAACAAGACATGGAGATATGCTTTTAAATTATTTTGTTGTTGTTGTTGTTGTTGTTGTTCAATGAGCTTAAGGAATCTAGGACAAAATCTCCAGAGGAATTGCTGAATACCACTATGCTTCAAATTCAAGTACCTTGTTCCATAAGCGAAATCAACAGCCCTGAATTAAACAGAGAGAATAAAATGCCTTAAAACTCTCTACAGCTGTGACCAAACTGAGACACTAAATCCGAAACGAGTAGCATGAGCACCTGAACCCATAACTCTTCTGTTCCAAATCAATCACTGGGCTGGAGAACGCTGTTTGTCATTTTATCCTTTCTCTATTCCTGTGAATCATAGATTCCTCCTCTCCACTGGCTCAGTGTACCTTCTTAGGTCTTCACAGACTGTGGATACATGATTAGTGAACTCTCTTGGAATACAAGAAACTTTTTGGGATTCTCTCAGGTTAAGGAAGGTTTTAAGCATGTGTTCATTAACCTATTGAATAAAAATTGAGATGTCTCCCTCTTTGATCACACCTTTCTCCTGTAGATATACATTGGCCATGTTCTCATAACACCTACCAGACTGATGTGCTTTGGAAGCATTGGTTCTTAGGGAACGTAAGAAGACAACTGCCTTCTTGTTGATCATGTCAGTTTTAGCTGCTAGATAATCTCAAACTGCTCCCTTCTGCTGGCGAGAAGGCTCTTTTCAGCAAGTGCAAAACAGACTATTAAGCACTTAGTAAATTTTATTAAGTGACTTGCAAGCAATTATAGACTTCTAGCATCTGTGGGGTCAGGAAGGAGTTTGAAGGATTGCTCTTGTGGGTGTAGAAGCCTAAAGAAGTCCTCTTAATCTCATTTTAGATGCTTAAATCCTTTTGTAGATCTGAACATTACCTTCCCAAGTATATGGAACTCAGGTGCTTTAAAAAAAGTGATCTGTAGATTATATTTTGTATTGTAGTTTATCCTTGAACATATCCTAGTTCGGTTATCAACCAGAATTATTTTTAAAGCACCATTTTCTTACGCTTTGAAGTGGCGGTAATGCCTTTTTTGACACTGCAGCTAACAGGCATAATTGACAAGTTATTCCAACTGAAATATATGTAATGTTTCTTTGTTTTGTACTTGTTGCTTTTCAGTAGCTGTTTTAATGAATGTCATATGCTAAGCCATTAATTCTATAGTAATTTACACCCTTCTGTTATAAATCAGCCAAAGTTCTGTACTGCTTCTTCCCCCCATTCTCAAACACTTATTACAATTTTCCTACTATTTTCCTTATAACACACAATGGGGTGCATAACTTGAATTATGGGCTCAGTTTTGCAAAAATAATTAAATAAAATCATTTCTGTTATTGAAAGAGGAACTTGTACTTTCGGTGACTATCTGCCATCTAATCCAGAGCCCAGCAGCAGCTGCACTCTGCAATGTCTGTATGACACTAGTTCTCAAACACTGCAGGTTTCAGCAGCTTCACCCAGTGTGTCTCTGTAATTGGGAAGGAATTGATTCTGGCCCTGCAGGGATTGCAGTTCCTCATTCTGTCTGGAAAAGACAACCTGGTTGGAGCGATACTGGTGTAGCAAGAGGAACTGTTGGCAAAAGTGTTCTTCAAGACATAGAGCACCTGAGAGGGCGGATAGGTTGTCCTGTGATGTGACCAGTTCTAGAAAGTTGTTACAAACCTTCTGTAGAATAAAAAGAGCTTGGTTCATGGTACTAAGGGAGTTTGCGTCAGTAGAAGAGGGAGTAGTGACTCTTAGGGAAAAGAAGTAAGCAGCCTTTTCTGTCCCTCCAGCCCCCATAGTATCACCTCCAACTCCAGATCCTTACCTGTAGTTGTCTCCATTGCCTTTCCTTTTTTTTGCCCGCCCTCCCCCCCGCCCTCCCCCGTTAATGTTGCATGCAATATCAGATTAATGCTCCCTCCAATAGATATCTTGCCAAATTAGGGATGACTTGATGTGCATTTTTGACGTCCAAGAGATAATGTGTTCCTGATATTTTCTAGTACACCTGAATGTGGTCATCCATACTTCAATTATGTCGTTTTCTTTGTTCAGCTCCTCTTGTTTAACTATTAGTTTTCTGTTCATATGTATGCTTTTATCAATTTTCACATATGCTTCAGCTTTTGAGACTATGGTCATGAAGGGGTCAGGGAGGTGATTACAAGTTGTAAAATGACCTTACCAGTAGCTGTTTAAGCATAAGTAATATTCTGAAATTGCCTAAAGCAAAAACTGCCAATTCAGAGCTGATTGTAATGAATCAGGTTCTTCTATACGAAATAATGTGATCAATTTCTCATTTCACTGAATAAATAAGCTGGAAGATAGGGAACTGTCTATGACCCACTGTTAACCTTTTCCCTCATTATTCATATCAAACCTATGACATGCATGTAAGAAATCTCTGGTTCAATTTTAGCTAATTATTTGTTAGAAGTGAAGGCTCTGTGAAGTGTTACTGATTGCACAAGTACCCAGGGACCTTATGACATCTAATGAAAATAATCCCAAAGAAGCTACTCAGGCCTGTATGCTTTTTGTCTGGCTATCATTATAACTACAAATACTCTATTTCTAGGCAGCAAAACCTGTGTGTCTGTCGGTGCTGCTTCTCTCAGGTGCAAGATACTGTTTAAATTTATTATATCACAATTATTGTTGCAATGAGAGCATCGGAGAAAAAAATTGGGGGTATGCATTGGAATAAACTCTGCATTAATACTTAGCAATTTAGTGTCTGAAGTGCTTTTTATGTAAAAAATAGTTTTAGTTAATTGGCCTCTTTTATTTTTGTGGCTAGCTAAAAAGCCACAAAAATATGCTAGCATGTGTTGAATACAATTCATTTCACATGAGATTTTTGGTGTGACTTATTGCTATTTTTTAAAGTCAACCTGATTTGCAGTGCAGTTCGAATCATGCACAAGCAATAATTTTTCATCACAATATCCCTAAAAAATTCCTGATACCCATCTTGCAAGTGTGAACGAGAAACCTGGTGAAGTTAAATATCTTGCTGCAGTTTACATCAGAGATAATGTGAATGCTGGGAACCTTCTGACTTTAAGACCATCATCCCCCTAGCTCAATGAGTGAAATACACCTCAGAGACTGAACAATGTTCACATCGTAAAATGACTTTCAAGTTGTATTACTTCTGCCTAAAGAAGCTCCGGGAGACTGCATCTGCCCAAGAAGCACATAATGGGAAGAAGGAAGTCATCAAGGAAGTGGAGAATGAGAATAGAAAGTCTGAATAAAAAAATGACAGAACTGATCTTTTTGATGTTTAAAACTGTAGAGCTGTTGAATAATCAAAAATTGTATTGTTTTTAAAGGACAGAAAAAGAATTGGAACTGAATCAATGTGTTAAGATCTCGCAGGAGAAAAAAAAACAAACCAACTACTAACCCCAGAGATAAAACATGTCTCCTTACTGATGGAATAACTACCAGAAAAACAGAATTTAAAATTAGTTGGTAAAACATGGACTGTTTTATTAATAATTCACAAATTTCTGTCTTTCTAGAAATCCAGCTTGTGTTATAAAATATGATGATGATGTGATACAACTTTTACATAATTGCCAATATCTGTAGTTACTACTTGAACCATCATTGACCTATTTTTAGGTTAATGAACAACACTATCTTTAAATTAAACTGAATTTAAAATGAGTGTGACTATAATGGAGCTTAAGGGAACTTAAGTTTTGTGTTGTATGTGTAGATGAAAATTTTGTCCATAGTTTGATATCTAAAAAACATGCATCCACTAACTTATTCAAGGAATAAAAATTAAAAGCAAAGTAATTACGACTTTCAGATGCAAAATAATTGGATGAACAAAAGAAATGACATGACAATTACTAGCCAATAATCTCCCCAAAATCTATAAACGCCGAGAATACATTACATTTCAGGAAAATAATTGGCAAGATCAGGGTAGAAATAGAGTATAAGTGTTTTAGTGTCTGATTTTTTTTTTTTTTAAGTCAATAAGCAAATCCATGGTAAATAGGATAACGTAAAGAGTTTCAGGTTGGAATTTCAAATTTCTCTTCAATGTCCTGTTCAAGTGAGAGTGTCAGAGTTCAAGGATTGGCAATTCAAACTCCCCTGGTAAAGATAGTGTTTTCAATTGAGATAGGATGGCTGCTGCTATCTCATGGGTGGCTACAGGTCTTGCTACCAGTAGAATAGTAATCTAGTAGGAATGTACCCTTGTTACATTCTGTCGTGGAGAAAACTCTTAATAATATCTCCTCCCCCTTCACAATAACTAAAATTTTTGACCATGTCTGGGCAAACAGAAGACTTCAGTTTTCAAGACTTCTCTCTCCAGCCTTTCTATGTGATACTTACCTATATATGCTGACAGTCTGCCCTTTTTCTCCTTTCCTGTTCCTATTTTTCTCACATCCTTCTTATTCCACAGCACCAAATAAGGGGCATCATACCAGCAAGAGAATTGATTCCCCTTTCTTTATGTCCTTTCATATCTCTTGAATATGACACATGCTCAAACAGGCTGGAGGATTGATCTGACTGCAAAGTCACTCTCTCAGGCTAGCAGATGCAAACTTCTGAGGGGGGGAGAAGGGGGCGGGGTTGAACGTTGTCCACAGAAAGCTCTTTGGAGTCTTATATTTATGAAGGACTTAAACATGACTAATTATATTAGCTGTCAGTGGTATGAAACAGAGTGAAGTGAAGTGAACCCTCTTAAGTAAGCTTGATGCTACTACAGCATGTATTTTCAAAAGAAGCTGGCAACAATGGTAGTAGGAATGTTCAGAGGTAACATTATGGATGATGCCCCAAATGCCTGGAATGATAGACTGTGTTTGATTCCAACTTTTCTCTAATTTCACACAGGTGTAAATAACTTTATAAGCCTTGAGGCAGTGGGGATTCAGGCCAATGAAATTATAGCCTTGAAGGAATTTTTATAGCTTAGCTAAGAAGCCCTCAGTACATGGGTTTATCAAAAAAGTGGTGGCAGACTCCTGGCTGCACCCAACGCCACCAGGCACAGTTAAAATGAAGTTAGTGAGAAGACAAATGAAGGCTGCTCTCTTTTCAGCTAAGTCGGTCCATGGTCTTACTTGACCCTGGGGCTAGTGATTGCTGACTAGAATCTCAATGGCTATTTTCTAGTGACAATTTCAGTGTCTGAGCTCATTAATCAATTTCTATTCAGCAGAATCAGTTTGTGGAAAACTTGCAAAGGTTACTTAATCCAGAGGGAACATGTACTGTTAGACAGAAGACTTTTCAGCCACAGTATTAAAACAAAATTTCCCAAATCTCTGTCTTGTATCACATTTTCCATGACCTTATCAATTACTGATAGCAAAGAACAAATCAAGCCTTTCACTACAACCAAATCATTCATAGTAATGCTAGGAAAATATAACCTCTGCCTGCTTTCCTTGAGAAAAGAAGTCTTTCTGTATCATTACATCATAAAAACTGTCACATCTCTTAACCCCTTGGCTCCAGCATGAAACAGGAAACGACGCTGCTGAAATAGTCAAAAATGAATACATGAGAGAGGCTTTTCTTTAACTCTATCCAGTAATATCAGTTATCATCCCGTCTAAGAACTGGATTTGAAAGCAATTTGTAGAAACCTCCAATCTGTTTAAGTCCTTGCAAGGTTAATCCTTACAAACACCTGGCAAAGGACTTGAGTGGCTTAGGGGAATTCCCTAGACTTAGTAGCCTTGCACAAGTGTGCATACACACTATGACAGGACACGCGGGAAGGGAAACAGTTATAGCGGTGGCTTGTGGAAATAAGGAATGTTTTAATGTTGAAGAAATTGGCTTAATGGTTTCAATATGAAAGAATAAAATACTGCTTTATTTTTTAAATATGGTAAAAATATTTTTAAAGCAAACCTTCAAATATTTGGGCTTAATCTCTGTTGCCCATTGTGTGTGGGCGATTATTAGCTGCCCATGGCAATATCCTGGCAAACTGCCTCCCCCAAGGAGGCACAATGCCAGCATTTGGTGTGATTCAAAAGCACAGTACAAGTGGAGTCATTTGTGCTCAGTGTATTTTTTTCTCTTTTAGGGGTTTTAAATTTTTTTTCTTTTAATATTTTCCATTATATTGTTTCCGTATGTTTTCTCCTGTGCTTGTAATGAAATCATGTATGGAACTTCTGCTAGGGATGATGAACTACTTTGTTATCTCTCTTGAGTGTTGGGCCTGATGGGGTAACCCTGGACAGTAGGAAACAGTATAGCATCTTTGTGTTCTTATGATCAGACCAAGAAACGAGGTAGTGTAGATACCACAGCCAGCTTTTTTAATGCAGATATGAACAAATATACACCAAGACCCGCTTGGTCTTTAATTTTATTTTTCTTACTGAAGAAAGCAATTCTTTCTTTCCTTTACCTGAACGTTTCCTGGATTAAAATTTTCCTGGAGCCTGATCAATTTTTCTGTCATGTTGCAGCTCTGTAGATCATTTGGTCACAGTATAGCTGATACAAGAACTCCTGATAGAAATGAGAAAGAATACGGGTAGAGTTAGTCCTCAGTTTTGCTGTCTCCACAAGATGGCCAATTTGTGCAGATGGTGTTGACCTGATTTATCCTGGGATGTGGATTGATGTCACCTCCATGGAAGATTTTGTGTTGCAGAGGCTTAACACCTGCCGGAGAACATGCCAGGGACCCTCTAAATTATCCAATACAGTATGAAAGTGTGAGAAAGGGAAGGACATTTCTGTACTATGAATCAGGATTACTTGTAGGAGATGCTTAAACATTGGGATAACAGTGAGTTTACAGAGAAGTCCAAGCACAAAAATGGAAGTCTAGCTGTGAACTACCCAAGAGAAGAATCCTGTTTGGAATTAATAAAAACTTACAATACATCCTTGTTTGATTTCCATATGCCTCTTCTTCTTCTGTCAGCTGTTGGTTTTTAACTACCTACCCAGGCAGTTGTACAGTCATGCATGTTTTTCATGGCAAATAATTATTTGTTTTGTGAATTTTTGAAAGATGTTAATTAGCAGTAATCTTAAATACATTAAGTCGGGAAGGTATTCTATTTATGTAATTTCCTTCCATACTTTCAGTTTCTATGATGTCCTGATGAATTCCCTAAAAAGTAATAACAATCAACCAACATAGAAGTTGGCATATTATAGTCTAGAAAGATTATTTTTCATGGCAAAGTTTTACACGGAAGACTATTCTGTAGCTCTTTGCACAGATACGCATGGATGAGTGGATTGTAAGTGTTACTTCTACAATTGGTTCTGGAGGCATTAGCTGACAGGGTGATTGTGACCCTTTCCCACACATGTTAGCAATGATCTTGTTGCATCAGCATTGCTGGAGATATTGAAATGAGCTGACTTTGTGAGAGTTTCCTGAGTTTAAATTCCTTAACTGTAAAGCAATATCCTAACAGTTATATGCTACTCAATGACAGAGGGAAAAGGGGTAAAGTGATCGAGAGATGCATAATAATTTTGATTTTTTGCCACCGTCTTGATAAGTAGCAAGTACATTCCTTGGCTGTGTCTGTGCCATCTCTTCAGAAAGATCCTGTTTGTAATGTTTATGCAATTTCCTGTTAGTGATAACAGTTGCATTTTCTAGCATCTAATTCTTGCCCTCTTTTCACCAAAGTGGTGTTGGTACAGAGGGTGGCATGAATGGAACCTTACCTGTCCTATTTTCACCGAGATTTTGCTGTAAGCTTACAGATTGGTATTTGCTAATTGATTGGTAATTGGTGGAATTACAATTCCACCCAAGGTTCTTGTGTGTCAGTGCATGTTTAAAGCAGTCTAATACCCTTCAAAATATCCTAGGCCAGCTTTTGCTGGCTGCTGCTAAGGGGAATCAAGGCCTTAGGTTCCCTCTGGCTCTCCCCATGCTTGAAAATACAAGTTGCACCACTCTTCTTCATGATACATGTAAGGCATACCAGAGGCAGGCTGGAAATTGGCTTTTAATGATTGATATTGCTTGTGTGAAGTGCTGTAAGAGCATCACTAGCAATGCTGAACTATCACAGACACGACATTGATGCCAATATTTAAGTTCTACTTATTGAGAGCGTTAAGTTCTGGCCTTACATTCCCTTGGATGTAGGTACCACCTTCATTGGTGGCAATTAATGATAAATAACAGAGGAAGAAGCAAAGAAACCAGATTAAAAGCCATCTCTTTCTATCAATTTGTATTGACTTTTATAGGTGGGAAATCTATTATTACTTAGTTTACCCTAAGAATGCTACTAACTGAGGTGAAGCCAAGTTGATGCTTTGCCAACAGGGCTCATGTGCTTTGATATAGTACATGAATTGCATTGATAGCAATATTAAAAGCATTTGCATATTGATAGCAATATTAAAGGCATTTGCTCCATCAGTCATTAGGACTCATTAAAGACATAACTATATTTAAAAATGTCATTCTTCAGGTATCTGCAAGTATTTGCAAAGAGATTCTTGCCTTTGCTCTAGCAAGTAGGATGCACTGCAGAGCATCCTCCTTTAGCATGGGTGTGATGCACTTGCTGAAAACATAGTATCTATCTACTTTTAGGCTGCCCACCCCTCTCCGAATGGAACTAATTCTTTGCAAACAGGATTGTACCACAGGACTGAGAGTCAGGCTGAGGATTTGGGAGAGGTAGTTAAATTCTGTCTTTGCAGTATATATCTGGCATGATTGACTCTATTGCATAAAAATTCTACATACATGTGGAGAGCTTCTTAAGTTTCCATTCTAAACCTTGTATTGTGGAGGGGGACTCAAACGCTTCATTCCTTTCTCACAGACTGTCTTAAGATGTAAAGTTTTCCAAGGTTTTCCTATTCAAATCGAAGAACAGAATCTCCTGATTGCATTTCCGTCCTGTGTCTCGGTGCAATCTGGAATGAATAAAAAACAAGAGAGAAAAATTTGACACACAGTATTGAGATGCCATGCAAAGCTCTAGAGGGCAGAACAAAAGGGGAGAAAACCCAAGCATTCCAGCCATGGGAACATCTGTACAAAAGCACTTCAGAAAAGAATTGCCAGGTGGTGGTGTGGTCCATGAGAGAGAGTGCTGGTCCTCGACGCAGGGCCCTAGAGCATACTTGTGTATCTGGTAGTGACTTGGTGGATTACATCCACCACCAGGTGGTCTGTTCCACCTCTGATGATGTTGTGTGCTGATCTGCCCTGGAATTCTAGGTTCTAACAAAGTATAAATTATACCTGTGATTCTCTAAATGTACATGCAGATACAACTTCTGTTTTGCATATATACTAATAGCATTATTTGTAGATTGACAGTCCTGTCCATGTTTGAATGCTAGTTTTCTGAAAATGCATGTTTTCCATTTATTCTTTGCCCTTCAGGGCAGGTTCAATCTGAACCCCTTTATTTCTACTTGCCTCAGTTCTCTCTGATAAAACTACCTCATCTCTGAAATGTATTAACATTTTAGAACACAGCTTTTATTTGAATTCCGAGAGTATCATTTGCCACTGGTACTCCTGTATATAGTAAATTAAAGTCATACTCCAAGCAAGACTCCTGGCTGTAATCCTATTTTACAAGATTTCGAGGCAATTGCTACTGCCATTAACTATAAGTTTCATATAAAAAGTTCACAATTGTCGTCTTGGTCATTCCATTTACTACAGCATTTTTCTGGTTTCACTGTACCCTTTGGTTGGAAGAGATGCTGCTTTTATGAATGCTTTTATGAATGCTGCTTTTATGAATTTTCATAAAATGCTTTTATGAAATGTTTCCTGGACTTGCGTATAACACAATCACAAGCCCTAAAAGACATGAATTAAAATAGCAGATGCTATTTCCATTGAGAGGAGCAATGTGTCTAGACTGACAAAATGGCATATATAGCCTGGTTCCTAAACAGTACCTTGGACAAGTAAGAGTGGTAATTTGCAAAATTGGAATTGATCTCTGAAATACAGTCTCACAGTGGAAAATCTGAGCATAGAAGCTCTGGAAATACTGTATGTCATGAATAGTGCTATGTGAAGTAGTTCAGAGGAACACTTGATTGACTACAACTGGTTTTGGTGGACTAAGTATTTGAAAATTCACTTCAGCTTCAAATTGAGATGCCATGCAAAGCTTTAGAAGATTGAACAAAAAAAAAAAATCCAAAAGTGCAACTGAAACTTTTTGGAATTTATGCAGGGTCTGAAATAATGAATGTCACATTTCCATTTGAAAATAAGAGTTACGAAACAACAAAAAGAAGAGGAAAATTTTAATTTTTAAATGATTAATATCTTTTTTAACATAAAAACTATGACTTAATAATTTCACATATCTGTTTGGGGTTTTTTTTGAAGTTTTTTTATTTTGCCAAGAAAACAGAAGTGACTTTCATTTCTTGTTGACCAGCAACTAATAGGAAAATCAGAATTCACATTCTGGAGGCAGAACAGTGGGATGTGACTGTCAATAGGAACAGTTTTGTAATATTCAAAATCACCTTTAACAACATCATGCTGTTTGATATTTTACCAAAACAAAATCAAATGTGAAGTGTGTTTGAGTCTCTACAATCATACATAATTCAAAAGAGGTTCCCTGATAGAACTTCTGCTAATGTTTTAAATCCCGCTTCTGTGCTTCTCTCTGGTCCTGTAAAGAATGAAAGGAAGCATAACTATCTACCATCACTGAATACTGTTATACAGGCAAACAGTAATTCCTGTGTACCTTCTAGATAGGAGAGAGATTATAATCCTCTTAAGGCTAGCTTTGTGTGATCCATTTGTTTGCTGTTTGTTACACAGACGGTAGCAACGGAATGTCAGTTTTCACAAAAGAAGCCCTGAAGCCTGGTTGTGTGATGTTATCAAAAATGTAACCTAAATAATGTTTAATTGACAGAGCAGATTGTTTATTTTCAAATTATTGTACTAAATTGCAGTGCTTAAAATGTGGTTAGGCTTTGCTGAGCTTTACCAGCCTATCAGCAGCTGGAGAATCGTATGTTTTTCTGCAATAATAGGCAGATGTAAAAATTAACTGTGGCAAAGTAGCCTGAAACTTCTTGTTCTAATATAGTGAATGACTGAGTCCCCAGCGCCAGATGGTTTTTTTGCATTGATCACTTTTAAATCAATGAGCCACAGCCCAGATTTGGGTCATAGATTTAGCTCTTTAAAAGATCTTTTATTAGAGTTATATATGTCAGATAGTGAACGAGAACTTGTGAAGAACTTGCACAAATCCCATGGATGTAGGAGCACCTCAGTTCTTTGATCAGCAGTGAGCAGACAGTCATTAGACAGTCATTTATCAATATAGAGCAGTTTTTCTGGATTCATGCACTTTAACTTCGTGTCTCCTGGCTTGTGGAAAGAGTAGAAGGTGTGTGCTTTACGTTCTCACCCACTAACAAAACTTTCTGGAAATCCTTATTCCCTGGTAGAAGAAAGTTAGACTTCGAAACAATTGTTCTCTGATAAGCATAAATCCAAGGCTAGACTACTCAAATGCCTAATGTTAAGCACCAGTGTGCATGTATGTAGTCACCAGTCCTGCAAGCGTAGCAGAGACAGAGGAGCTTCTCCCTAGCACAGTTATGTCTCCAAAGCTGCCAGGTACAGGACAAGAGACCCAGTCCCCTAACCAGTTGTATCTGATAGATGTACTGAAAATGGGACACGTGGCTGGACAGTTTAGCACAGTTGTGAGTGCAAGTCAGGGGGAGTTGATTTGTTTAGTGTGGTTGTAAGAAAGGCTGAATATTGAATTGCGTATGATGTAGGTAGCTTTAGATAGTAAAGTGCAAAACCTGACCTCGTTCTGTAGATCCTATGTCTTTCATTAATGTGTAGTTAATATTCTTAATAACTTTTACCTATATTTAATTTGCCAGTAGTACTTACTATTTAGGTGACACATTATAACAGCATTTCTATCTAGATATTAAATAATTTTCTGTGTTCTACTTCCTGTTGCTTTATCTCAGTGTAACATAAAGATTTTCAAGGGAATCTGTCCATACATATATTTTTATTTTAATAGTAACACTCTGTGTTAAAACTCGTAATAATTTTAAATCAGTCCCTTATAATTTGACTTCCATGATTGCTCTGTCATTTCAATCCTATTTGTGCCTACCCTGTGCTCATTCTTATTTTCAGTGTTCTTCCCATCTATCATCTGCTCACAAATCTTTTTTAAAAATTCCATCAGAAAAACAAACTATTATGCATGCTAAAATAAGACATAATCTCCACACAAACTGCCCCTTTTCTCCCCACACCTCTGAAATATTTTTACCAGATGTGCTTGGCTGAAGGGCCAAACACAGTAGATGCTGATCACATGGTCACAGCTGGAATTAACGTAAAAATCTCTATTCAGTGGAAATTACCATCTTGTTTTATTTTTCTTCAGCAACAAAATGGTAACATAGATGACATCTGTCTTTCCAGCTGTTCCTTGTGCTCGAAGAACCACTCCTCTCTCAGAAATTAACCAATCATCCTCTTAAAACTGAGAAGCCAGAAAAATAAGACAAAGAATAGAAGCAAACTGATGCAGGAATAGATATAAAAATAATCCAAAAAGGGTCATTTGATAAGGATGCTACATTTCCACGTTTTGCTTTAGTTTCCACATGTTGAAATAAATCCCAAAGCACTTCACAGATTTCACGATTTGATTATAATATATGTAAAATAAAAGAAAATAAAATTGCTGTGATAAAATAGTAGAACCATTCATCAGAAACCTTTGAGTATCTCTTCTGCACTCTGCTTACCAGTTGATCTGCAGTAATATATTTATAACTTTCTCAATAGTTCAATATTCAGTAAAAGCAGCCATTAAGAGTATCTCAAACATTCCTCTCCTAATTTCCACTCAATTTTGCACTTCTGCAACACAGTACAGTAGCCTATGCTATATAACTTTTATGTAATATTTGATCTTGAACAAGTGAAGGCTCCATATCTGATGGCTTTCCCTTTCACACGAGATTTCTTTGTGCTCCTGTTTGGTGTCCTTTTTATCATGTTGTAACAAGACTGGACCATAAATAGGCACCTATGCTTTAGAAATAAAAACCAGTGCTCTTTTATTTAGAAGAAACTGCATAGAGTTTGGTGATGAACGTCTCTGGTTGGAGGAATGTGTTCCCCTGTAGGTTTCCATAGCACGTGACTGGGTATTTAAAAAGAATTGTCGTTTTGAAAGGAAATATATTCTACACTCATTTGTGACATGAATTGGTAGTCAGGTAAAATTTCTGCAGTACACCTTAAAAGTGTGAAGCTCTAGGTCTTTTCTAAACTGTGGCATCCCTTGGATTTTATTCTTAAGCCCCACTGGCCTCTTAACAAAATAATTTATGTCCTCTGAGGTGTCAAAATTTTCAAAAGCATTTGGTGTGCCTCCTCAGAGCATGTGCAAAGGCCTGTAAGAAAGCCCTTTTCAAACTCCACCGAAGACGCAGATGGATGGATGTTTGTGTATATACTTACCTATATCTCTCTGTCTATCTATCTACATAATATGTATTTTCCAAGGTAGTGTAGAGGATTCATATGCTTTGTCCTTTAAGAGACAGGATCCTTTCACTTCTGCAGCTGTTAGTTCCACTGTCCAGCACATTCACTTTCCAAATGGGAAAAAGCAAGGTGTTCCTTTCGCAAAAAGCATTTGGTTTTGTACGTACAAAATATTGCTAATGTTTCGGCCAGCAATTTCAATTGTTGTATTTGAAATATTGATATTTATCTGGTACATAACAAGTAACACGGATTCTGGACATACTGCTTTTTTTTCTCCACCTTTTAGGTTGGTTTGGTTTTCTGTTGTGGTGTTTTTTGAGTTTTGTTGGTTGGTTTCAGGTTGGTTTTTTTTTTCTTGTTTTTGGTGATTGCCACAAATTCTTTAGAAGAAGAGGCTTCGATTTAACCTCTTTGACTTAAATTATATTCATATTTGGCAAAACAAAGAGAGAGAATAAACGTTAATCATTGAAGAGTGTTTGCGTTACCTGGATTTCCATTACAAGCCAAAGTATAGGGCAATTACCAGTTTCTATGTATAATTATTTGTGGGAGTCTGCTGGCAAGAAGAAAAAAAGATTTGGTTTGACTTGGAATCCAGTCGTGTCTCAGGCAAGCCCCTAATTTTAAACAAAACACTTCTGTTTGCCTAGAGCTTTGCCGTAGATATTTCATATCGATAGCTGATTTATTTTTGTCCATTTTCAGTTTCAAAGTGTCAATAACGACGACGTGAATAAAAGGAAATTTAGTGTATTCCCAAGCTACCTTATTGTCCACAGACAACTGGGAATTTTGTGCATTGCTGTGTAAGCAAATCACTTTCAATGTGTCTTTCCAAACACAAATATTTACAGGCAGAGTTGGGGAGGGTGAGAAGGGGAGATAGTAACCGATCTATGGTCCTGGTATAGGAGAGTCAAATAGGACAACGTGTTCTATTGCAGACTCACTCAAATGAAATGCTAGTTGATCTTTCTCTCGACTGAGCCAGGATATCTTTAAAACAAATCTCTTGTTCCAGAATAGGCACAGAGTTCAGTAGTTTCCTATGCTGGGCAAATTGTTCCACACTGAAACTGCACATATCAAATAGGTGTGCTGCTACAGTAGAAAGGACTCAAATGTTGCTTAAACTTGCTAATATACACACTTGGTTTTTTCTTTTTTTTTCTTCTTTTTTTTTTTTTCCTTGTAATGTCTAATTCTGCTTCTTGTTTCTGAATGCTGTCTGGGATTGCATTTCTGTGTTGGTGTTTTGCTTGCTGTTTTATTTTCAGATGTCATTTTTCCAAGAGCCTGCAGCCCTTGCCAAATAGAAGAATATTGATTATTTTTTCATTTTGGCAAAATTCCAAATAACGATGATGAGATTAATTTAAAGTTGTCTCTAATCCTAGGAAGATGTGGCCTTTTTCTAGAGGTTTTGCTTCGCTTTTTTCGATTTCCATCTAAAAAAATATGGCTGTATTTACTTCTGTCTCTGTGACCTTATAGCTGACCACCCTCCTTTTGGCAAAGTAGAAGTTTCAATAACACAACAGAAAATGTTCCATCCCAGAGATATTTAATGCCCATTTTAAAGACTGAGACTTAATTGAAAAAGCAGTAAGATTTGGGACAGATTCTGCAATGGCTAATACATTTTCCAGAGTGAATTCCAAAAGTAAATTAACTGAAATAAAAATGTTGACTCAAGGAGTAGGATATTTCTCAATGTGAGTAAGAAGGGTTATCCCACTTTTAGTTACTTTCTATAAATGGCTGTACTGTAATTATAGCATGTGTTAAGTTAGAGGCTTGGCTGGATAGGACTATTTATAAAACCTGACATTTCAGTAAATTGACCTGGTTTACAAGATTATAAAGGAACAGCAAGAAATAAGGAAAAACCACCTGACATGGCAAGCATGTTAAAACAAATCAAACAAGAAGTTCTGATTTGTGAGCCCACGAGTACTCTTATATAGTCAATGGAGAAAACAAATCAAATGCTTGTAAATGCTGTTTAAGGGCTTACACACAACTTGACTTGATTAGAAAACTAAATATTTAATTATTTGTGGTTTTGATTTTATGAATGTTGCTTTCCTTTACTTGTGCTCTCAAGATGTTTGACGTCTGGTGAGAAAAATTGTGGATAGTGTTTCCATGTGTGGTGCCCATACAGCAGATTTTGATCCTCATGCTATGCTCACATAGCCGTCTTCATGCTGGAGTCCCATCGGTGTCCGTGGGAGTTTCTTAATGAAGAATACAGAAACTGAAATCTGAGATTAGAATTTGGCTTGAGAGTTCAATTCAGGTTCCTCCCTTCAGCCAGTATGATGCCATCATCATTTTGGTCCCCTGCTGCTTTTAAACAATGTAGGCTTAAAACAAACCCAGATTCCAGTGCCGTCCTGTCAGTGTGACCACATTTGGAAGGTTCCTGTTAGCATTTTATTTCTTTCTTGTGCTCTCCCTTTTTTTTCTTTTTTCTTTTTTTAATAGTTTAAATTGCACATGGGCTTGGTGGTAAGATTGTCAACAAGATTTTTAAGACCCATTTGCTATTGCAAGATGAATGGGTGTATTTGATACATTCAGAGCAATCAGACATGCCAAGCAAATGGCAAAAAAGTTAAGAGAAACTAAAACGGTTGGTGAGACAGACTTCCTGTGCCTTTGATTATCAGGTCCAGAGCTGTGCCACCGTGAGGAAAACATGTGCATCCTAATTGCCGTTTGTCTCTTCCAAAACCAAGCTCTCACTGAGGAGTAAAGAGATCCTTCTCCTACACAGAGTGCACTGTGACTTTCTTTAAAACTGTCATGGCTTAAAGCTTTACAGTAACAGAGGCTTTGTTCTTGTAATGCTTGCAATGTGGGTGGCAAGGCAAAGTCAAGAGTGGTCTAAGGCTGTGGCATGGGCTCTGAGTCTAACACTGAGCGAACTATTAAAAAAAAAAAAAGCAAAGAAAAAATGTGGTTGTATAATAGGAGCCTGGTGCTGTTGAAGAGAAAATTCTTCCACAGGAAGAGCAGGACACTGACTCGAGGGTCTTGGTGGGTCTGCCCCGCAGCCCATTGGAGGGAGCCGAGCAGCATGGGGAGACTGCTTAGAAAGGACCTGCATGTGAGAGAAGTTGTTTGGAGTGTGCAGCTACCAAGAGAAAATGTTTCCTCAGGCATTTCGGTTTCTTCCTGGTGTTGAAAAAGACAAGAATCCTTGATCCTCTCCTTCCAAGAAGTTACTGGTTTTGCTTTCACTAACTCCTGTTTTTCTGCATAAATATAATGCATCAATCACCGTGACTTTGATACTGTTTTAATTATGAATGAGTTTTAAGCTTCCATTTGGTCTTGTACACTTCAGTAACACTTACAGATATGAATATTAGACAAAGTTAAAATCTTTTGTATTTGTGCAGGAGATATCCTTGTACAAGAGGAATTCATAAAGATACAGTTTTGAATCTGCTTGGTGCTGAACACCCCATTGATTTCCCCTAAATCCACGGGCTTCTGTGTTTCTCTGGAACAAAATGGCTAAATAACCCAGCGCAGTAAGTCACACACTCAGGCGAAAGGCTGTAGCTATTGCTGCATGGATCCTCAAGTCCTGAAATGAGCTTAGGGACACAAAAAGCCATTCATATTACAAATTACCCTTTGCTTTTGAACTGTAAATTATCTTTATTATTAGGCTGGCCATGGTACTGCAATTATTAGGTGCCCTGTGTCTAAAGGTTTGAGCAATTAGAAGTTGGGGGTGACAGCCTCATGATACAGAGTGATAAAATATGTCCAGTCAAGACAAAGAGATGGTCTATATTCGTGTCTTCAGCATGTATCACAGGGAGCCTGGAAGCTGGGCTGCTCTTAAACATTTCAATTAGCACTGACATGGCCACTGTGAGCCCACAGATTATCTCTGTGTTGCTGTTAAGTTTTTATGAGGCTTCCCCTCAGATTACCCATTTTCACAGCAATCTATAAATCTGAAACTGCAACATCTGATTAATTCTCCCAGAAGAGAACAGTGAAGATCCAGATTTTTTCATTAATGAAGTTTGTGCTGTTCTGAAGTCTCATATATTTCAGCCATTGTTTTGCAGTTTTTTCCCATTCTAATCTCTTTCCTTAGGTACCAAGGGAGGCAGGAGTTTCAAAATCACCCACTACTACTGACCTAGCAAATTAGACTGACTTTCTTGTAGCACCATTTTGCAAGCTGATGGCCATTCTTTGTTGTTTTCGGAGTGAACAAAGCTGTAGCGTACCATTATTATTTCCTCATTACAAACAATTGCTTGGCATCACTTTGCTATTGAGTATTGTGCAGTCTTTCTTTTATACACCATATTCCAAATTAAATGTCATGTGGCTTTGCATATTTTTGAGCTTTGAGATCAAATGAACCCAAAAATGTAAAATGAAACGGAGCTGAATCTGCTACATATTTCCTGCTGTCAGATGGAAAATCTGAGAATCAAATACGCCTTCACCCTTCACAGATAGGGAAGCTGAGGCACAGATGTCTATTTAAAGGTATCCTGGTGGCAGACGGAGAAGAAGATTTCTCTCTAAATATTTGTCTTATCTGGGGAGAAAGCTGGATGATATTCATGTGGTATTTTCTTCAACAAAGCAATTCTTTCACTGTAGTATTAGGTAAATTAGCTGAGTGATAAAAAGGCAGATAAGAATCCAGATGTCATGTGTAGCAATATCCTTTCAAATAGCTGTGAGCCCTTGAAGTAAAGCTTCCAGGGTTCTGTGTCATAAAGGCCTCCAAAAAGGTGTCAGAAGAGCAATGAGATTTGTATGTTTGCGTCTATAATTCTCATGTAAAGATCAAAAGACACACGAGCTAGATAACTTCAGCCCATGAAAAGTACTTTATCAGGATTTTTAAAAGGTTTCTTTATAATGTGGCAATACCATAGCAATGGTGTTTAAATTCCTGTTGTTCAGAATTCTGTTGAAGGAAAGGCACTGTCCTCCAGCTATCCTTTGCTGGCCTTAATCTGGGGCCACCACTTCCTGAATTACCCAAATCAATAAGCTTAAAGGGCAGTTCAACTAGGTCTGTTTTAGCCATTTTAGACTTGCCATCCTTTATCCATTCAGTGGATACTGTACTTCCTTGCCTGGAGTGGGGCAAGATTTGCTTTTTTCTTACCCCCTCTGTGGCATCCTACCAACAACATATACAGGAATGCTCTCGAAGCGCTAGGTCAATGAAACAGGTCAAACTGATCAAACAGATCACTGATGAGCCTCTAGAAAGGAAGCATTGAAAATCCAGGAAAAGTGCTATCTAGGACAACAGTCTGTGAAATACATTTTTGGTTCTATATAAAAAGTTGCAAACCTGTGGCCAAAGGGAACGACTCATCTTCATCTTTTTGTTAGCATCAACTCTGCATCCTTATGCTTTCATGTTCTCCATGTGGATTTCCAGTAACATCTATTTTGAGACCATTGAGATTGTACTCTGCCAGAATATTAAACACATCTTGAGATGCAAGAGCAATGGAGATGAACACTGGCGCAACTCAAGCAAAAAGAAAGTCAGATTTACCGCATTTGTGAACAACCTGATAATATATTAAATGCAGACATTTTTGTGACCGTTTTGATAAGCTTTGCTTATAATATATAAGGAAGAAAAGAGCATATTCAGTTCCAATTATGTAGGCTTTATAGGAATCTGGATGTTTTCCTTGCCTTTAGTATTCTGTGAAACAGTGTGGATGAATATAGGTGTTTCCTTCACATGTGTTGTATGTAATTAGGGGTTTGTGTTTCTTTTTGGGTTGTATATGTTTATATAGAGGATATTTACCATATTACTGTATTCAGCAGTGGAGAGCCTGAAGCAGCCTGCCATGCCTTTTCAACCATGTTATGCATATTGGTAGGAATGCCTGTCATCTCACATCTCATACCAAATCTACAACTCCTTCATTTAAATTCTGCTTCCATTTGTTGTTCCTTCATATTCCTTAAGTATTATACTTTGTAGAAATCCGTACTACTAATGCATGTATTTTGAAACTGTGTTTGCTTTTGATTGATTGTTTGGAAATATGTTGACTGATCAGCTGCATAAAACCCCTGGTGACAATGCTGTCTAGTAGTTTTATCATAGCTGTCCCCATGCATATCAGGCTTTCTTAAACAAAACAATTAATTGTAAATCACAGAAATAAAGTTTGTGGGTTTTAGTCCAACTGTCTTTTCCAGTAAGGAACACTATCCCTCCCACCTGCACTTTGCTTTTTCAACAAAGGTTTTAGTAGTAATAAACTCTGCCTCCTCTTCCCTGTCTTGGTTTATTTTAGAAAGGTATTTCTCATTGAGGCTCTTCTTTTTCTTGCCTGCAGTGATACAAGCTGTCAGTCATCAGATTTCTAGCAGTGATACCAACGGAGTCATTGAAATTTTGGTGGTTCCAATTTTTTAAAACTTTTCTGCTACTCAGATGCTGCCCCTCAGCAGATGCCTATGATAGGACAGCTGATTTCCTTTTCTTTTGTTAATGTAAAGGGAATGCAAGAACAGATGCATGTGCCAGCACAAGAAGCCTTTGTTCTTCATATTACTCACCTCTGCTACGAGCGCCAACATTAGGGAAAACTCAAGGGATTCCTATGATCGCTCTTTGGCAGCAAGGATCATTCACCTGACTAATGGATGTGGGTTATATACCCAAGTAAACTAGCAACTGCATTGTTACAACCGCAGAACCACACTGTTTTACAGGGCCATTAGGTATCAAAGCTGTACTTTTAGGCTAGTGAATCAATAGATGTTACAGAGGGGAGAACCGCTGCATTTTTGTTAGGTCTGGATGCCCATGTCTGTGTTCCCTTCCCAGAAGGGATGTACATGTTGAAAGTTGTCTGTCTTCAAGCTAGCCGACTGCAGGATGTAAATATGGGCATGTGAATGTTCATCTTTCATATCAACTACCCAACAGGCATAATGGGAGTATACTCAGTATACAGAATTTAGAATATGAAATGTGTATCAGTATATTCTGATGCATGAACATTTTCTGCATAACCCATCTTTTCCTTGTTCCTCAGCCTTCCATAACTATAACTGTACCTCTCTCCTCTCTGTCCAACAGAGCCCAATTCCCTTATCAGTCTCTTCCATGTTGGCATCCCCTTCTGCAGATTCTACAGCCATTTCTCTCAAATTGCCTAATAGATTAACATAATTAAGTTAAATCACAGGAATTGTTTCCAGTCTATATTTATCTTCAAGTTTTCTGCTTCTGCTTCAGGTGTGTAGATATTCTTATATGCCTGAAAGCTTATCCATTTTTCCCCAAATACAGCAGTTGGTCTAGTGAGATATGTTCCTCTTGTCTGCAAATTTTGCCTCTCCTTAAGACATCTGAGATTCTTCTTCCCAAATTGAGGATCATGTCAGACAGCTCTGTGAGAGCAGTAAGTGTTTTGTGACCATGATCATCTCAGCAGATCAGTGCTGCCTCGACTCTAGAAATGTATGCATTGTGAATATCACTGTTAGAAAAGTCATCCTTTGATAAAGAGACAGAAAAACAGCTCAGCTCATGCAGGGGATGGAAGGGGGATCTGCATCGTTAAACTGATTAGAATGCTCCAGAGGGTCCTGGGTTTTGTGGAGGACTTAACATGGCCCTTCTAAAAGGGCTAGTGAGTTCCTCTGTCCCTTCCTCATTACTGTTTAATTCAACAAATCTTTTTTCTTTTTCTCTTTATTTCTTTATCCCTCACAATCCATTGCTCCTTTCCCCTGCCAGCTGGCTCCCTCAGCTGCTCCATTGATCTCTCAGCCACTCTGGCACTCCTGATATCAGACACAGTGGGAGGCAGAGTAGCTCAGAGATCAGCAGACCGGCAGACAGACCAATATAGGAGTGAATCCCAGAGCCCCAGCAAAAAACCCTGAATTTGTTCTTTTGCTCTCTCTCTCTCTCTCCCATAGCAACCCTTTTTGAAATGGTAGATTGGCATTCAAGAGTCCGATGCTTTTAGTAATAACAGAAATAGCTCTAATGTTTCACCTACTTTCTGCAGTTGTTTCTGCAGGGTTAGAGTTCTGACTAAGCTATGAAAGCCACACATTGTATTGTCATGAGTGAGAATCCCTGAGTCTGTTACCAGTCTTGGACAGTTACTCTGTACACTTCTGAATGCCGTGTCACTGCAGGATCAGAGCTCGTGAAATGTAATACTTTTAATTTGAGAGGTACTTAAGAATCAGTATAGGGTAGAGCAGGAAGGTTGTGAGAAGAGATTTTGAAGATGGTCATGATTAATTGTATCTCCTTTTTTCCATTTTTGTTGGCTGATTGTTGTTTGTGCTGTGTAAAACAAATGGCAAGAATGAATTCAGACATGTCAGACTGATTTTACATAACTGTATGCACTTTCCATCCCCTAGAACGTGGAAGGAAAAGGTGGCAGAGACAAGCTGCAGAAATTTAGCAGATATAACTGTATTCGTTTCTAGTGTAATTTACGGCTAGGTACTGCAGGTCCATGTTCATGATAAAGATCAGGATGTCAGTAGCTCTTGTTTTGACGGCTCTCAAGAGCAGCAGCTGAATTTATTTTTAAATTTTGACTCTAATGTACAGTGGCACTGGAGGTGCACTGCAGTGACTATTCATTGAAAGTAGGTCTAGTAAGCATGGCCCAAAGCTTTTATAGCCAGTGATGACTTCAGTTGCCCCGAAGTACCAGTCCACATTCTCTCTCCTCTCGCCCTCTCTCTCTCTGTCCTTCCCACATGCCTACACCAGGTTGTTGGAGACAAACTGGATAAGCCACTTTATTCAGTAAAGAAATTGGAAGTAATGAAAGATCATTTGTTATATGACATATCCTAGTTTACACTAAAACCAGATCATAATAGTGTTATTGTTCTTATTCACAGATCTTCCTTTGAAGTTTTACAAGGATTATTTTTATCATTACCATTCTATCCAGATGCAGAACCTTGCTCAAGTCCACCCAGCAGATCTGTGGCAGAATCAGAAATATCTGTGTCATCATCCTGTGCTCTGTGCATTAGTGAGAAAACTGTGAGCCAAAGAACTCCAGGCTTTGGAAGTTCAAAATCTGAATGCAGATCAAAATTTTGCATGTGGTTCCTTTTCCTTTTTCAGTGTGGGCGGAGTTGGGCAGATCTTAAAACACCCATCTAGGTCATCAACATCTCAATATAAGGATTTCACGGATTTATTTTCTGAATAAAGATATCCTCAGAGTGGCAAAAAAAGAGTGCCATTAGAGTAAGCCGCTTATTCATAAAGAGCTGTAGGAATGGGGTATGCTAAAAGGGGGGGAGAGTAGTAATAAATGGCCTTAAAATAATTATGAATATTGCGTAAGTGGTATTGGTAACAGCTTAAGTATATTTCCATAGGTGTTTCTTTATATTTACATATTAATTAGTGGATACCTAAGATGATATGTTACTAGAATATCTGTGGTATTCATGTTTTATTGACACACTATTGTATCCAAAAAAAGTTGCCAGACATTGTGGAAAATTAATTTGCATGGTATTAGTAGAATGCAGAATTTCTTATTTTGCCAAAAGTTTTACTCTTCGCAACCCTGCAACTGTTAGGTATGTAGTGCCAGAGCAACCCTGCAGCTGATGTGCAGAAATACCTCTTGTTCCCTAGTAGTTATGGGCCCTCCTCTTCTTCACTTGCAAAGGAAGTTCTGCAATCTCTGTATGCTGTATAGGCAAGTCCCTTTAGAAATCTTCTCTTGGGGTACTTGCAGTGTTCATATAGAGTAGATGAGTCAGTAACCTAAATGCCAAAGTTTAACATGAGCATTACAGTGTTTTGAGTCTTTTCTACCATGCCTGTCTGTATTGTACACCTTTCCCAAACACAGATTGTACCCAGCTGCTTCGCCATTCTTTTGCTCATAGTTCCCCTCAGCAAACAACCCTGATTTTCGCTGAACTACAAATGCATTTGCTTTCTAATGTGCAGTCTCCCTGTGCAAGAGGCTGCTGCATGAGGTGTGTCAGACAGAGTGGAGGATGAGTGGATGGCCTCTTGGAAGCTGCCTTCCTGGCTCCCCTCACCTAGAAATTGTGCCTGCCTCTTGCTAGGTCCTACTCATTTCTGTGCTCCTGTGGATATCCCCCTCTATTTCACGTAAGCACCTGAATCTCAAAATGAAATGCAGTTCATGTATTGTTAAAGTTGCAATGGGAGTTTTTCCGGAAGGTAGTTATACTTTCAAAAATTAGCATCTATTTATAGGCAGTGTTTGCAGGCTTCCTGTTTTTCTTGGATTCATCTGCTATTTGTTTAAAGAAATAGAAATAGGATCATAAAATTTACCCTAGTTTCTGATCTCGGCAAGCTTCCAGGCATCTTCAAATGGGGATTTCTACTGATGATGGGTGACAGCTTAAACTGTCCACCTATGTTGTTGAATCTAAAGACATGGAAAGTTCCAATCCTCTAAAATAATGCTTTGAAATTTTCTTAGAATCTGTATTGTAAAGCTGGACCTATAGAGAGGATTTTTCAAAATATAATCTAATGCAGATGCTTTTTTGAAATCTATGCCAATTTGAAACTTTTGACCCCAAATATCTTCAGGAGATCAGTTTTTGAGGGAAATGAAGATAAAACCTGAGTGTACGTTTTAAAAAAAAACAACTTTTTTTTTTTTTTTTTTAAATCTGAGAGAGTAAAGATGTGAAGTTTCAGAGATGAAGATCAATACAGATTATTTCCTGTGAGCCAGAGAAACTGAATTGTCTAAGTTAGAATCCAGAAATCCTAACCTAATTATTTTTAGGAACTTTAAAAAAAACCCAACAAAACAACGAATTGCTTCAGCATTAATTCTGCAATGAGAGGAAGAATGGTTTGAAGAATATAATCTCATCAAACCAGTAGGATATTAAGATGGAAAAAAGTCGAGAGGCTGATCATACATACAGTAACTATTTTGTGTAACAATCTCATTCTGAAACCATAACAAAATAAATTAATAAGCATAAAGAGGTGGTTGGGTTTTGGGGGGCTTTTTTTTTGTTTGTTCATATTTGTCTTTATTCCCTTTTTAACTGAAATACAGTATATTTTCTATTGCTTGGCACATAAGATATCTACTTTGAAATAACTTTGAAATCCAAGTAGTATGCTCTAGATATCTGTGAGAACAAGTGATACAGCAAACATGATGGTGATCTTCACTCAGCTTTCAGAGTGTGGTCTGCTTTTGTGACCTTAGTCTGAGTAACACAGCTGCAAAACACAAGTGCTCTGAAGGGACAGGGATGATGGTTTGTTTTACAATCTTTTAGTTTATTTAGCAAACTAAAATAACAGTTCCTTTGTAGTCAACTTTGCTGGACAGATAAACAATAGTGACAATTTCATATGATGTATATAGACAGAAGAGGTTAGCTGCAACCCCTGAGTGATGGAGCTTGTCATATTCCCTTCTCCAGTAATGCACAAGGTTAGAAATCAATGTCTTAATCATGGGCAGCTCTGGGCAATTCAGATATATCACACACAAACAGGCTTCTAATTACATTTAAGAAATACATATCATACATATATAAACTGACATAAATATCAGAGTGGTGTTGCTAGCTGTCAAAATGGATAAGTATAATTCCCTCATTGGCCCTTGACAGGTTCAATACCTGCTACGGAGGTGCTATGAACAGCATTATACGGCTGATTGAGTTATGACAGCTCTAACCCAACAGGGAAGCGAGGCAGGAAGGAATAGCCGGGGCTGCAGACAAATGATGATAAAGTGATCACTTTAAAGAACAATCTCCATAATATTTCATGCTCGCTGCGTGGTGTAAAGGCAGCCTTGACTGCGGGGCTAACTGCTCTATCAATTGATTTGATTCACTGCTGCAGCTACTCCCAGTCATAATATTTCAAATAAATGGTACCATGGATAGAAATAATATCTGCATCAATATTAACCCTGAAAGGACTAATGGACACAAGCTATAATTTCCTGGACACCCTAATAATGCATTTTGACTGGGCTTGGCATGGGATGATTTTTCTTTTTTTTTTTCCCCCTCCTCTTTTTTTTTAAATAAAAACAGTATATTGTTTACTTAAACTTTCCTTTTATGGCCATGAAGAAGCTCTGCAGCTCAGGCCTCATTCACAGCCTCAAGTCTAATTTTAAAGGAAATTATGCTAAATGTTATTTTCAAGTGTTTGTTTATTCTGAATATCTTGTATTAAAATTGCATTAAATATCTGAGAGAAAAGACACAATAAGCATTTTTTGGATGTATGTATTATATATCATTTATGTGTGCATGTGGTTTTATCGCTCAAATTATTTACTAAGATGCATTTAAAACAAACAGAAAGGAGCTTAAAATGAATTATAAATGAGAATGGAGTCAACAAAGTATTTTCCGAAAACACAAGGAACCAGTAAATTCTAATGATTATACAGGATGTTAGGGGTTTTTTTCCTTTAGAAATAATAATCAGTACTGTATGAGACAGGCTTAACATGTAAGAAGTACAAGTGAATTTATGGGTTCATAATCTTAAATCAAACCTGATTTCTATTTTCCATGCAGTTTTTCACATACTCTGTAACATAATGGATGTTTATTCTGTTCTTTCATTCATAACACCCTGTTGACATTTAAGTCTCTTTTAAAGATCTGCTGTGCTTATTGTGAATCAAGTTGACATGTATAAATTGTATAATTTTATTATTGTTATTCTTTTTCCACTACTCTCTGACTACTTGACTGTCTTTGGATTGTGCGTTTTTAAGGTCAGAGCCAAGTATTCAGAAACTGTTTAAAGAAATATTATTAATGCATGTTAATAAGAAGTAGTCTGAATGGGTTTAGAGAACTCTTCTCTGATTATTAGTTTGGATCTGTATAAAGATTGTCCTTATCAGACACTCTGTTTTTTCTTATTTGTCCCTTAAACACTTACTATAAATCAGAGTGGGAGATACTTAGGTTTGAATCTCATGAGGCTTGTTGATATTTAAGGCTTAAGCAGAGGTATTTTATGAACTGTCCTTAGTGAATGCTCCAACTGCAACACTTTACCAACCTCTGAAGTGGTCTTTAACAGGCTTCAGAGGACTTCAATTTATAGTTTTCCAGAAGATCGGGGGAATATTTGTGTTTCTTAGGATGCAGAATAAAACCTGAGGGTTCCAACTGGGTTTGGAAGGCTGGCTTGAATCTAAAATTGAACATGAGAATTGTGGAAGGTTGGCATTGACCTAACTCCGCTATTCCTACAAGTCTAATATACCACAAAAGCACAGTGTTTTCCTTCATTCTAGACCTGAGTAAACAAGCAAGTTCTGTCATGTTTGCTGCTTGCTAGCATGCTCACCTACAGATCAATATCAAATTTTACCAGAAATGAAAGCACATGGTTTTCATAATGTATTTTTTGTTCTGCATTTTATTTGGAGCCTATGCCAACAGGTCACCTTTATGTTTTTACTACTCGCTCACTACTCAAAATCCTGCTGGAGTTCATATTTTCCCAAGAAAAATTGAAACCACCTCTTTGCCTTCCCTGTTTGCTTTCTCTCTCCTTCCCGAAAAATTTTCTTCCTCCTCTCTCACAGTGCATGATGGTTGTTTTGTTTCTCCATTTCAGTCTATTTCCTCTAACTTCATCCCCATCTGGTGACCTTTTTATACTTGCCGTTATTCTGACCATATCTTTCTCATGTATCTCTATAGTGGGTTAACCCATCATCATACAAACACAATTTAACTTTGTCTATCCAAAAAATGTTCTTGGCCTCTTTCCTAGCACTTTTACGCATTGTTTTCCTCCTCTGTTTTTGCTCTAAATTTGCTGAACTGCTTTCTAATTACGTTCTCCTCTAAATCAATTTCAGTCTTTGTCATTTGATTCCAATGAGACTGTCCTTAGAGAATCATAGAATAGTTTGGGTTGGAAGGAACCTTTAAAGGTCATCTAGTCCATCCCCCCTGCAATGAGCAGGGAGATTGCACTAGCTCTTCATCTTCATGTGTGTATCCTTTGCTCGCACTTTGGTATTCTTTCTGTATGTTATCTCTGAGATATAGAGATAGTCCACAAATACAAAGTCCACAACTATCCCTAGTCAGTAACCTCACAGACTTACTTCTCCCTTCTTTGAAGTATAATATTGGCCTGTCACCATTTAATGTTTCTCCATGGATGTTCAATGTATCACAGTTAAAGTAGAGCTTTAAACTTTTGCTGACAGCAGTTTACAACAACCAAACTTCTTTTCAGCGTATCTGTTGTTGACTGCAGTGTCCAACATCCTGGTCCTGTCACTTACTGTCACCATCCCTTAGCCCAATATTTGATGTCCAGGCCATGTCTTGGTCTTGTTGATTATTTTGGAAAACCGTTTCTGAAAGAGAGTCTGTCCTGTCCTGTCTGCAGCATAAAGTCTTTTCCAGATTCTCATCATCCTCTGTTGCTTATTGCATACTATGCTTGAAATAAGTATTGCTTCACTTGCACATGATCAGAAACCTTTCTCAAAGCCCATTTACCTAGACTATTTCTTTCCTCCTCTCTTGTTTTTCTTCCATTAGCTTCATCACACTCG
>NW_009227412.1:46087-104212 GCF_000690835.1 Fulmarus glacialis | reverse complement strand
TCTTTCCTTTCCCATTATCTATCATCCTCCTTTCAATATCAAGACATCGTATGCCTCACCAATCTTGAAAAGTGATAAGTGACCTGTCTCCATCTCCCACTTGTTACTTCTTCTATGAGCATTTTTCTTCTGTCAGTCTTCCTTATGCTTACAAGGAGCTTGCCATGAACATTTGCAAAGGTAATTCATTATTGTCTTTCAAAGCCCTACTAAAATTTCTCTTTGGCTATAGGTCCAAAAATTCATGATCAAGCTCCCAACTTGAAATCTTGCCAAAGTCAAGTTTACTATATAAGAGTATTTTATTTCTTGTCTTTCTCAATATTGTTTTTGGTTTTTTCCTTTTGTATTCTCCAATCTGTCTGTATCTTTTTTTATACTTAGGTGATAAGTTATTTGGGGTGAAGACTGTCTTTTTCAGTGCTTGCACAGTACCAAACACAATAGCTCTGTAGCAATACAAGTAATTAAGATAATAACAATAATAATATTAAAGGTAACTTCTACACCAGAAATAGCTGTGAGACAGTCTGATGTAATTAATAGAGCCAAACTAAACCTGAGGGAAAAAAAAAAAAAAAAGGAATTTATTTATTTTCAAATATTAATTATTTAGGGGATCCAACTTCCACAGTAGAGCCTGAGACTTAATACCAGTTTCAGATGCGACAACACAAAACACAGCTTCTGGACTGGGCTAGCAATGTGTTTTTTAAGACTGATAAATTGTGGAATTGCATCCATTTTCCAGCTAATGTAGATGAAATGTAAATACATGATGATAACTGAAATGCATCCCTTTACGGTATTGTAAATGGGGAGGTGGAAAGACCCTCGATATTTTAAGGGCCAGAGAGAATCACGGGAGCAGCTTTAAAGATTAATTCCTTGTGTCTAGTTTAAAACAAGATTAAATTAGCTTGTGTGAGCTGCTGTTAGCAGATGCACTATTACATTATGCATGATTCTTGACTGCTCGTAGCATGAACAAACTGCACAGCGTTCCATTAGTGATTTTCAATGCTGTGCTAAGCTTTAAGTCACATAGACAGGCCATTGTATTGGGTTTACTTTGTGGATGTGTTTTCCAGGCAATTTCACAACCTACCTGATCACTGTTATTGATTGACCGGGTTTGAAATGGATAAAAGAATTAACCTGTGTAAGGGTAGCAGAATGGGGTATATACAGTATCCTATATACTTAGGAAAATCAATAGTACTCTAATGTAGAAAATTTAACCAGACAAGGCAAAACCGTCTTCCCACCTGCATCAATCCTCATGCTCCCCCCAGTGTAAAATATTATACTAATATATATGCATATGCTTATGTGCTTTTAATGTCTTTTTTTCCTTTGACACTCCTCTTTGTACTATCCTCTGTAACCTTGTGGATGTACTTATATGCGTACTGTAAAACAAACTTAGGAACTCCTGAACGGGTAAATTTTTCTCTTCTCATGCCCACTTTTGAAGAGAGAAACACGGGCAGCTACACACATCTAGAAACTTACGTTTCATCTTTCAAGGTGTAGACTGTCACTTACACTCTGACTGACCATCTTGTCCCTTCACTAGTTCTGTAAATTTCTGCTTTCACATTCATTGTGTCTTGTCCTACTCCATTATCTTTCATTCATGTGTTAGGCCTCAGAAATCTCCATCTCCTACTTATGACATTTTACCACCCTCTTCTGCTTTATATGAGGAAGAGATGCATGCACACACATTCTTGGTGCTTTTATCTCATCACACCTACTTTTCATGCTTGCCAGATAAACAGTGCTGCTTTTTGTATTCGAGTTAATTTTTCCAGTATTGGCTAATGAAATGTTTGTCACTGAAAACTTAACAAGCCCAAGCTTGTAAAGCAAATATTTCTGTGGAAAAAAACCAATGTTATGGGTATTCGAAATCTTTACCAGAAATACTACTGAAGCTCGCATCAGAGTTGTTATTTATCCTTAAAACTCAGATAGTGTGTTTTTATATTTTACTTTTGTCATATGACTAGGTTCAGGAAATAAGCTTTAGTACAGCTTCGGTTGTATTATGCTTGTTCCTCCAGCAAGAGAACGTTAAACATACCAAACCTCTGGCCTTCTGGGAATTCCTGCCTTCTTGGCCAACTCCTTTTTCCTTCTTGGCTAACGTTCCCTATTCACAACCTCCTTTAAAGGAAAAGCCACCCAGAATGGCATTTCTGCCTCTTCTTTCAAGAATCCCAGGAGACTTCAGGATGAAAAAAGTGAGAAGCAACAGTGCTGCTTAGGCAGTGCTTATCCCACAAGATGGGAAAGAAAAAGATAAAGAAGGGGACCTAAAGTGCAGTTTTAGAATGTGCTTCCAGTCTACTACTTCCAGGATGAAATTTTAATAGAATCAATTCATATTTTTATATGAACTTAAAATGCAAGTGTCTTTTTTTTTTTGTAAAAGTTAGAAATCTCAAAATTTTGTTCTGTTTTGGAATTAATGTTGCTTTGAATCATTTCCTGGAATATGCAATAAATTAATCAGTAAACTGTATTAGGAAGTTGGTTACAAGGAACAATATATGGTGAGCTGGTGCAGTTATTGTCATTTGCGTGGAGCCGTGCCTGAACTCACAGTCTTTCTCTTTGCAAATATTCTCTGGTATAATTTTGCAGTGATTTCACCCACAGCCTATAGATATTTTATTTTCTGTAGCTGTCTGAGCCAGCAGCTTGGAAATTCTTTACTAATTTCAGCACTGATGGTCACTCCTACTATACCCTTATCCTCTGTAGACTTTCCTTGTAAAATGGGTGTTAGAGTGGTTGCTCACTGAGCTAATGTTGTGTTAGCTAATGGCTTTAATATGAACTAATAAAATTGCACAAAACTGGTAACATTTCTTGGAGGTAAAATTGATTGCAGAAGTTACTGCATGACTTCAAAATGCTATTATTATTGTTTAAAGAAACCAATAATTCAAGACCTGTTTTTCACTCAAGCCAAGGGACATAGAAATTAGAAAAAACAAATCAATCACATGGCTTTATATATGAACTCTTTCTGCTCAAATCTCTGCCCAGACAGGATCAACTTGGGTGGTAAGGTCAGCAGGGTGACAGAGCTGGCTAGCGGTGTCACTGCTTTACCAATGCACACTGTCCAAGCACTGTGGAATTTTTGCCAAATCCCAGCGTGATGACAACAGTACTAACAGAGAGTTAGCAATATGGAGAGGAATACTGCTAACAGAAAAAATAGGCTTCCCTCAAATGCTAATATTGCTAAAAGGGGAAACAATATTCTAGTTCACAGACATTTAAGAGAGACCTGTGCAATTTCTACACAGTCAATGTAAGCAAATATTCCCACAGAGGGCAAATACTTTGTAAAAAACTCACTATCCACATTAAGCTGTTTCAGAGCAATGTAGTAGATACTGAATCAAAGGCCACTAAAGTTCTTTATTGCTAGGGGGGGTAAAGGTCCAAATATTGCTTGGCAAATTACTGTTTGCTAGGGGCACTATTACCAGTTGACACAATCATTGGTCAGCAAATTGGTCACATTATCGGTTAGTAAATTTGAGAGTGCAGAATTATTTATTGGTAAATTAGAGATGGCAGAATTATTGGTTGGTAAGAAAAGAATTGCAGTGATTGGTTAGTAAATTAGAGATGCTTGGTTTTGTCTGTGGATAAATCAAGGTTGGTCAGATATTGGAGGCCAAATTAAAGATGGCCATATTATTTATGGTTGTTCTGGTGAATGTTGAAATCCTGCTTTTTGTGTTACAAGCAAAGTAAACATTGGGAGGGTTTGCTTTTCTTTTTTTCTGATTTATATTTACATTTACAGTTCACAGTTGAAGAATTTCTGGGGGTATTAATATGGAAGTAAACATATACACATATTTTTGCTCTCTTAATTTTTAATGGAACTATGTGTTAGCTGAATTTGTGCAGAGTGCCAGGGGATTTCTGAAATTGTTTGTATGAAGTGAATATTAAAGAAAGGTGTTAGATTGCCAGAGCTAAAAACCGAAGCCTTTGCAATTCCAGCATTAAGCGGCTGCAGTGCCAGCAGTACAAGCTACTCCTCCCTGGCCCATAGTCAGCTGGCACCAGGAGGAGCTGGTGATGTGAATCCCTTTCCTGAGAGGCTGCCTTGCTGCTGGTTGAGAGCTATAGCCCTGCTTTATTTGTCTGTGAACTGAGATCACCAAGGATATCGGGCAGTAGTGCCTTCAAAGCAGTAATTTCTGTGAGATGTGGGGATTTCTGTGGGCAATGGCCTCCACGTACTTAGCCTCTTGCACAAAAGCTAAACCGCCATGACAGAGTCAATATCCAAGCACTGTTATCATGTAGTGATATTTTTTACTGGAGAACTGCAGCTGAAATCACCATATTCTTGCTAGACAACTATGAAAGCAGCACTTTTTATCTCATTGATATCACAAATGACACAAGCTTTCTATTGAAATAGAGTACTGCAGTGGAAACTAACTGTTTCCTGGTATTTTCACATTCTCGGTTGTCTCCAGTTTTTCTGCTTTCTTTCCCTTTATATGCAGAATTGCTACTTAAAAGCAATCCTGCTTTTGTATACTGTGTTAGAGCAATTCTGAAGAAAAAGTGTGTTTCAGTATCATTCTAGAACACTGTAAGAAAAATTCTTTTCACTTGACAAACTTTGCAAACAGTGCACAGAACACAATGGTTAAACAATTAAATCATTTTAGATTTTAACAATGCTGAAAACAATAATAGAATACTTGTTAAGAAAAGTCTATGACTGTTTATATAGCTGTTGAATTCTACAATGGAGACTGATGCTAATTAATCAGATTTACTTTTCCAAAGGGACACTTCATAATGCTTTTGACAATAATATAGATGGAGTCGGGGAGGATGTATTTTAAAACTTTAGGAAAGTCTTAAATTTTGAAACATTAAAATTTGCTTTTTATATGAACTCCTATAACAACAGTGCCCCTACCTTTCTTGTCTACTAATTCTGCCAAAAATGATGTGTTTATTTGGAAACAGTAAAGTATGTCTGACATTTTTAAGACACAGTTGGGGGGGGATTTTGCAAAAGTGAAGGGGGTGAAAAGGAATTTTTATCCTGCTAAAGTAGCAACACAATCACAAGATATCTGAGTTTTATAAATCTCCTGGATTGAGATAACATATGCTGCTCATTTTTTTGTATTTTCATTGAATCAAAAAGTTAGGACTTGGAATACACCAGAGCATTTCAGTAACACAATGATTGTTCAGTGTTGAGTCCAGCTTGAACTGCTCATCTGGAAAGTTTTAGCTGAAACCATCATAATTAATTAGAGATGGTTTAACTAGTTCAGAAAAACATAATTGTAGGGCTCCCCCTTACCCTGGGTAGATGCCTGCATGATCTGCTCTCCAAAAACGAAATAATCCTATTGGTGCCAACCACATTCTGCTCTCAACTCTCAAGATCAAGTAGGTTCACACTGTAAGGCATCTCAGCCTGGACTGTTGCATACTTCAGCGTTTTTACAGTAGTGATTTGTTTCAGGCCATTACAAACCTTTGGATCCATATTCAGACTTTCTCAAAATCTGGAGTGTTGAACTGGGACAAATTGTTTTCAGTCACTATTCAAAGGCAGCATGAGATAGGAAATGCAAATGAACAAAAACCAACGGCAACAGTAAAATGGAGAAGTGAAGATGGTATGGAAATAAAATAGGACTTCTTGGATGGTTGATTCCTCAAGCCACTTACGTGATGAGTTCTTTCCAAGCTCACTGCAGAAACTGGGATAAATCATTCTACTTGGGCTCAATGGGTCTACTTCTCTTTCCAACTTTTTCTAATAGACAAAATCATATTTCTTAATTAAAAATTCATTATTATTATCAGGTTAATATCAGCAAATAGTACATGTCTGCCACTCTTTATTGATACAATTAGTAAAAAGCTTAATAGTGGGAGTCTTTACAAAATGTAAAGCTTAAAATGAAAAGCTTGACAACTTGTATGCAGGAAATTTTTGTTCTGACTGTAACGTTCTGAATTTCAATTTTGCTGGCATTCACTGAGCACAGCATAAACTGAAAACTCTGGTTTTAAACATAAATATTCCTAAGCAAATCTGCACTTCTGTGGTTAGATTAGATATGTCATGTGATATTGCTTGTGTCCTTTGATTAAAGAAATTATGTAATTACATCTATTTGAAATCTCTCTGTGCTAAATGTCAGTTTTACCTTTTACAGTTCTCAATATGTACATTGTTGACCTATTTACATAATGTATCTAATAAAACACTAGAAATATAACACTTCATTTATATCACCAACCAACATTATACAAAATTCTTTCTTTGCAAGCATTTGCCATTTGGAATTAGACATCATTGGCAATTCAAGGATTACATTTCATGTATTTTTAGAAAACATTTGAGAATTTTCAAAATCATTGTAAGACATTTCAGAAAACAAAAAAGTGGCCTTCACTGGATACTATATTATTCTGAATTTGGTTAAATATTTGGCAGTTTTATGTATCCATTTAGACCTTTAGATATGAGTTACATTCCCAGGGTATTTTTTTCTTGCAAGTCCTACTTTGATACGAGTACGCAAATAATCATGAAAAAGCTGAGGAAAAAAATCAAAGCCTACACTATATTATCGTTGCAATAACAGCCAAATAGGTGAAGTTTCAAATCTAAGTGCCTGAGATGATTAAGAAATTTTAACTTCCTCATTTGAATGGAATAACATTGAAATGTCTTAGTCTAACAAACATACTGTGATCATAAAATAATTTCTAAAAATAAAAATAAATGTAAACAGATGCGTATTATCCTTTTTGCCAATTGCAGATATTTGAGAAGCAAAAGGCTATTCAAATTGTGCAGTGAATAGACTTGTTCTTCCAGTGTAGGAAGAACAAGTTCTTCCCAGGATTCAAATACAATATTTTTCATCTTCACTGTGAAGAGCTTTTTCCTCTTCTTTTCTTTATAGGAATAAAAGGCCTTTCTGTTCTTTCAGTTGAGCGACCTCTGCCTTTTAGGGGGAAATGGAGTTTCTGCTCCACTCACCCATCACCACCACCCAGCAATTCTGCAGTTTCTGTGCCTGATCTAGGTGAACAATTGGTACAGGGGATAGGAAGAAAAAAGAAGTATGTGAGCATGCATACATACTTTTTCCACAAATAAGGCAGGAAGATTGGTGACTATAAGACAAAGAACTTAAAACATCTCTCCGGTAGAAATGGGGACATTTTGTAGTACAGCAAAGTGATCAGGAATGAATTTGAAAGCTTACTTTTAAATGGCTTAGGCAGCTTTGCAGTTACATGCCAAATGGATACACTTTATGCATTCAAATATGCAATATACAGTCTGCAGTATCCTTCACAGTCCATTTAGGTGATTTTGTCACACTGCAGTTTGTTAGAATGTCACTAAACTTCTCAGCAACTCTGGGCACAGAGTTTTTGGTTAGGTTTTTTTTTGTTATATTTTCAAATAGCATTCATTAGGTGTGTTCTTCAAGCTTTTCTGGACACACTTTGATGGGTTTGAATTTTGAAATTGGAGACTTGAGGATCTAGGGTGTAGTTGAAGGGCTAGTGAAGAGAAGGAGTTCTTAAGCACAGGGTCATCTTGGGCAAAATCTAGCCCAGCTGGTTGTGATTCATTGGCAGTTGAAGACTTTAATGGCATATGTGAAATAAAGGGCAAGTGTGCACACTGCCGAGACCATCAACATGGTACACTTGTATTGTCCACGGTAATAGAAACAGTCTTGAAAGGGACCAAGGTTTGACAATACTTATATAAACAAGTATTCCTTCACATCTAACAAATTCTTTAATGTTAGTTTGTAGATACATCCCATCTGTCATTTACTTTATGGATTTCATTCATTGTCGTTATGAATCTGGCATCCTTCCTAAGTATAGTATATGTTGTGTTTTGGTTATGTTCAAATACATCTATCTACACTAAGATTTTAAAAAGTTTTAAGATGCATATGCACCATTTAAAAATATGCAAATATATTACATTTATCCTTTCAAAATATTGGCTAATGAATGACTTTAGGCAGTGATGTACTTATGTTCCTGTAGTCTGTGTGTTTTCGTTAAATTAAATGAAACTACTTTCATTTTGTAAAGTAATAAGTAAATTAAAGGGAAAGCCTTTGTAGGCTACTGTTTTTATGATGTCCTAACCTTAAGTAGAAAGAAAGCTGAGCCAACTAGTTGTTCTTGCTTTTATTAAAGTTCCTGTTGGCAGCGCACTGATGGGACACATTAATCTTAGTATTAATACTGAGGAAAAGGGGCTTAGAAGCCTAGGATGAATAAATCACTCCAGAGCCCATTTGGATCTGTTGGCACCTTCCCTGTTACATTGTTGCTGGATAAAAAGGCTTCTCTAAGTGTTAAAGGGTTGGATAACACAATTGGCTTATTGCAAAATTGCCCACAGTAATTTGTGAGTATTCTGATTAGGGGCAGGAAGCAATGGGGCAGGATGGTTTGAGCACCTGTAGTTGTTCAGAAGATTAACATCCTCTTGAATGTGTATTGCAAGCCTGTGAGTTGGCACTCATAAAAGTAAAGACATACATTTTCTTCTGTTCCACGATACCCTGTGTAGTCTTTGTCACTAAGACCAGCTAGTGGTGCTTCCAGTCTAGCTCTGAGGTATTTGTTGACACTAGAGAGGAAGAAGAGTAGTTGAAATGCTTCCTATTTGTGTTACATAGGTCCATCTCCAATCATTTCATTAAAATCTTTGGAGGCTAGGGGATGAGCCTTTTTTCAGTTCAAAACTGGAGTTATCCATTTATTTTTCCCTTGAAGACTATCTCTAAATATAGCTGAAAGATAAAATCATCAGACTCCAAAAGTAAGTTCTTGCTTCAGTTCTTTCATATCTTGCTGTTTTCTGGGCAGCTTTTGGGTTTTTTTCAGTCTATTTGTGTCTGCAACATGCTGATCCATTTGTGGTTGGCTCATCAGCCCCTCACTGCCTCACTGCTCTGTTTCTCCAAACTGCCATGCCGTCAAGATCCTCCTCCGTAACACAGCCTCAGAAACAGTTTTTGCTACCAGCCTCCTTGGCCCCTTCCGGATTTGATTCAGATGCAGTTCTATGCATGTTCAATGTAGGATGCAGCCAAAATGTGTCTGTGTGTGGTTACTGTAGTGGCCAAGGTGAAGGAGCAGAAGGAAAGACAGGGAATGAGTTGTGCTAGGCAATGCTATGGAACTGGGAGGTTCACAGCCTTTTCACCACCCATCTCCTCAGTAAATCAATGACTGGTGTGATTTCTTTTCACTGGCCCCAGGTGGGCTTGCCTATCGTCTGGAGTATTCTATGCCCTTAAAAATTAATGGGGTGGGATTGCTCTCTGGGTGGGTTTTTCCTGATTCCCACAGCTTTAATTGCTGTTACATGAAACAGTGGCTGCAGACATCAGAGGAAGATTGTCATACAGTAGTAGCTAAACACTTTCAATGGCAGTCAGTGAACAATTATATGGTACAATTTACACTATATTCTCTAGTCTGTTCTTTGATTGAAGAAGCACCTATTATTAGCCAGGCAATAATCAAATACTTAAAATAGGCATATAAAAGAAGATTTGCAGAATAATGCGTGCTACCATCTAATAAGCATTTCACTCCCTCATGAGATGCACTGAAGTGTAGAAATTCAAGCTATGTCACTGTATTTTTAACTGACAAAATTGCTGTTGAGACAGCTATATTTTCTCAATGTATTTTATTCATAAAAGAATCTCATTTTATAAACACAGATCATGTTTAATGTAATGGATGTAATGTGCAACAATTATTTTGGATAACTTAGTTGTTAGATGGCACAAATCAAAGTTAAATGAATATTGAAACAGAAGGAAAATGAAAAACAATGTGAAATGTCTCAATACGTTTTATTTTCAATGAAATAATAGAATATCACTTTACCAGTTCTAACATAAATGACATCGTTTGAAAGCTATCAACCTGTACGTGTGCTGTTACAGATAGAAACATATTTTTTCAAGTCAGTTGGTTGTCAGTGGACTTGGGAGGGAAACACTGTTTTTCATATACAGGTGATCCTTGTAAAGTGTTGGTTAGCAACAGTTTACAATCTAAATAAACTCAAGCAATGAGCAGTATTTGGTAATGCAACACCAGCAATAGAAGGGAGAGGGACAAGAGCCACTGGGTTGTGTTTGTTCGCTTCAGAGTGTGAATTTCCCAAGAAAATCATTATAATTTAGCTTATTTCTTAAGCAGGGGAACAAATCCCTGTGTTTCTGTCTTGATACAGCATCTTCTTTCCTTTCTACTTCCTTTCTACTCCCACTGTCTCTGGCCCAGAGCTGCGCTTAAGTACAGTGGCTTGTGCAGTGACCTAATGCTTGGCTCAATTTGTACAGGACAGATTATGAATAACACAATATATCTAGTTCTGTTCAAAAACTTCCAAACTGAGTATATATTAAAATTACTATTTTTAGAACAACAGTTGAAAAGAAAACAACAAAAAACCCCACCTGTTAGCTTACACTCTTAGAGCATACCCTCACCAGATGCTGAATTTAAACTTCACTTACTAGTATTTTTATAGTCCTCATAGATATTTGGGCTTCTGACTTGAGTATTACAATAAATAAATTACAGAAATACATAATGTTAATGATTGATATAAAAAGAAAGCTTCTATCAGGTAGAGCACCTGAGTACTACTTACTGTGTGTTTGCTATTTGGTATTTGGAGATAATGAAAACTGGTTGTGGGCAGTGGATAATGTTTGTCATTTTGTACTACAGTACATGCTAATCACCTGCCCTTTTTTTTCTGGAGGTGTAAGCTGTAATTCTCCATTTCAGGAAACCCTGCAAGGATGTTCTACTGCAAAGAAGTAAAGACTGCAAGTTAGGACATCCACTTTGAAAGCACCCCAGAAGCAGACCCGCTTCATGAAGCCTGGATCTGTACTGCTGTCCCAGGAAGGTCTGGAGCTTCTGAATTTGAAGAAACAGTAAAAAAGCAGAAGTCCATACTAGGAGAAAAGCTGTTCTGTATAGCATGATAACCCTGCCAGGAAACAGAAGACAAAGTCCTGCCTGATCTAAAGCTGTGGAAAACTTTGAACTCACAAGAAAAGGTAAGCTCAAACCATATAACAGAAAGTGGCTCAAAACTTTTGATGTTAACAAAAAGAATCTGTAATTCTTAAATGATTTGCAGGTAAATGTTATTATAATAAAAAATCCCTTTCTGTATTCCTCGCTTTTCTTCTGCATTTTCATTATGGGGTCCTCCCAAAGTAATAGGGAATATACATGCATGCAGTGGTCTCAGCATATTGTGTGTCATGTCTCAGACAAGGTGTATGAGCCTGAGTCGCTGTGGAAGGGCCAAGGCTCAACGTAGGCATCTTTTATCATAGAAGTATGTGATATCTGGTGCTTGGTTCCACTTGCCACCCATTGGAAAAGCAGAAGATTGGCCTAGTTTGTAATACCAATTATTATGAAATTGCATGGTGGGCCTGAGTCTAATTTTACCCTGATTTTATAGAGCCATTGACTTTAATGGACTTGTTCCAAGTTTTTCACTGGCATAACTGCGAGTAGAAGTAAGCCCAATAACTGTCATGTAAAACAAAATCATTCCATCTTGTAAACCATAATGCAGGTTACATGGTGGTTAAGTGTGCAGCCAATAAATTCATCTTTCAGATGATGTGTTAAATGGCAACCTTGGATACCTGCAGTCAGTTAAAATTTCCTGGCACATTTTCATATGACAAGGGACGTTTGCTACTAATTGTGTCCAAAAGAAATTCTAGATAGTATAGTTATATTTTACTTAGCTAAAATTGCCTTTGTGCATATAGTTAGGTAGTTATTCTTCACTCCATCTTTCAGAAAACCCGAACAATTGTGTAGTGATTTTGGTGCAGATGACAGATTGTGTTATGACCCAGAAGCAGCATGCAGTAGAGTTTCTCTTACCCTGTACCGTTGAACTGCAAAGTGTCTGTAAAGTCTAGAATTGGGAAAAAAAAAGTGAAGTGGCAAGACTGCTGTTTTAAAATTTAGGGATGGATCCTCAGCTAATATAAATTACCATAGACGGGTTGAAACATCATCTTAACTGATATGCCTCTTATCTCTTAAAATAATGTACATTTTAATTGGTCATGCCCCTTTGGTTTTATTACTCCTACCTATTTACATAAAATATTTTACGACACTTTGGTCTTAAATAAGAAAACAAGGTACGGGCTATTACATTTTTTTCTGGTTCTTTCTCCTTGTGTTAGTCCTGAATTTGTCCTCAAGTAACTCTGAAACACTTCAGATTAGCTACTGTAACCATAAATATTCTTTGAAAATTCCTGTCTTTCTGCCTGTCTCTTCGGGCAATCAAATCTGCATTTAGGACCACCTCATTTAACACTTAGCTGTTGCCACATCCAAGATGAAGATGTGGATTTTGCCAGCCGTTTGGAAGGTGGGGTAGTGCAACCATGCTAAGGAATTCATGCAGGATTAAAAATGTCTCCAAAGAAGATGCCCATATAAGCCTCTAACCTATAGGTGGAGAGCAATGTGTTCCTTGCATGCCCCGTGGGAAAGCCTACCAAAACTGTGGATATGAGAGATTAGTTGGGGAGAGGGTTTGAGGGAAACCACAACAGTCAACCCCAACAGCTACAGAGGCGCTCAAGTAAGTATGATACTGTTCCTGTTAATAGGTTGTGTATTGCTTTTACGTCATCTATAGTCTGTACAACTTCACTCTTTCTACCTTTCAAAATGGTGTGTGCAGGCAGGGAGCAGTGGCATTTTTGACTTAGAGCAGCTGATCAGTTTTATGAGAATATGTTGGGAATACTAGGCAAAACGTTTCCGCGAACTCCAGATGCATCCACGGGCAGAAGTCTTCATTGCACTCTAATAAAACAAAAAAAAACAGAAACTGATTTTGCTGGTAGTAAAGTCTGGTGGTAGTTCTAAAACATTGTGAACATGTTTGTATGCATTGAAAAAAGGCAAAGAAGTGCATGTGAAGCAATACCTGTGCATTTAAGTTAAGTATATCAGAATACAAGAGTGCTGTGACCAAGCCAGAAAATGGAATGCAAACAGAAATAGTGGTTTCAGCTTACCAGCTACGGGTCTCCTAACCTGAAATATTATATTTTCTGGATTTCAGTTCCACAATACCATACACTTGGCTTCTCCAGTTCAAGTCCATAACAAATTATTTGCATGCTGTGCTGAGATTCAGAAAAAAAAAAAATTCAGAAACAGCTGCTGTTGGCTCTGTAATCTGGCTTCAACTGATACCCAAACTCAGCCAACAAATACAGTCCTCCTCCACTTATAGAGCTTCTGGTTTGTCTTGGCCCATACAGCCCTTTGTCCTCTGGCAAAATTTCACTGGAAACCTCATGCAAATAATGTTTGATCTTTACCAATTCATCTCAAGGAAGAGAACCCATGTTTTAGCTTCTCTTCCTTCTCTGCAGTGAGGAAAGGAGCAAGGGAGAAATTTTATGTGAGGAATCAACCGTGTACAGGTCTAGTCTCAAGACCCCGAAGAAGTTTTGGACAGTTGTGACACTGGGCATTCCATATGTTCTTCAGTGAGGTATTTGACAGGATAACCACTGACTGTAATAAGTGTAATGGGGTCTTACTGTATTTTCCATCTGTATTTTCCATGCAGTTTACCCAGCACTCTTGCCCTCTCCAGAGTGAGAGAACTGTGAAAACCTCCTCTTCATTAAGTTCAATGCATTGTCTTATAGGAGTAGGAGTCAGTGCACATCTATGTAGGAAAAAAAAGTAGGGCACTTTCTTTTTGATGACTACCACCCTTGCTGATCAAACTATGCTTATGTGTTACCAAATATTCTTTCACCCTTTTGGAAATTTGAATCAAATTCTCTAATTTCTGACTCCAGAGTGGCCCTGAGACCAAGGAATAGAGGAAATGAATGAAAACAGAGAAGGGTTAAACAGAGAAACATTAAAAGGCCAATAAGACAGGAAGGATTGTCTCTGACATCAAAATTAACAACGAGGCTTGCCCTCTCTGTACCTCTCAGATATACACACTACACAATCATCTGCTCAATTTCTACCCAATTTCTGCCTGGAATCATAACTGCGTATGTAGAACGGAGCAGTTTTGCATGTTTGGCTGATGGCTCCTCTCTTTGCCTTCCTTCTTTTCATCCTGCACCCTTTTCCAACAGATTTAAATTGGCTGTATGACTTTGGGTTACACTCTTCTCCCTGTATTCAACTGGTCCATAAATATCTACTTTCATTTGCTCTCCACAGCATCCCTGTTTTCTCATTTTTATCACTTTTGCTGCTTGCTCATGCTGAGCTTCTGAATATGCCAGATTAATTACCCTATCCCTAAATCAGAGGAATCTGCATATCTAGTCAACCTCTTTTTTTCTGATATCAAGATGGCAGAGCTATTAAAAAGCAATGACCAAGAAGAGAAGAGTAGATTGGAAGAGACATGGGAATTTTTAGTAGGAGCATGGGAAAGTGAAGAGTTTGTGATGAAAGGGATTGTGGCAACTTAACAGTTTACCTACACGGAAGCATCATAAAAAAATTGTTTGAATCTCTTCAATAATAAAATCAGGATGTTATCATGGATTGTATTTTCTAAAATGTGAGATAATAGCACAATACAGGAACATTCAAAAACCTACTATTAATTATTAATAGAAACGAATAAATACACAGTGAGTTCTAATTGCCAGCTCTATTCTGAATTCATCTTTGTTTAGGTTTTGGAGGGTCTGACTCAGAAACAAACTCATCCTGTTAGTAATTCATGCTATTTTTAATGACTCAAACTGAGTTGCTTCAAAAAGTTGTTTTAAAAAAAATCACTTTGATTTCAGATATATTTGACTAGATGTGTATCCCAGATATCTGAGCTGTGTGGGAAACGCATATGTTTGGAAAAGACAACTCAAAACTTAAGAGATGATTAGATACTACAACAGTGGCAACCAAAGGAGTGTCTGGAGCCAGCTAGTCAGAAGTACTCTCTTAGTTCAGGGTCTGGGCTTAAAATGAAAAATTGACAATTTTCAATTTTTGAGGGGGGCAAAAAAAAGCCATTTGCTTTTTGTTCATCTACCATGGGAAAATGGTAAAAAAAAAAAAAAAAATCGATGTCCATTATGCGTTTTCAGATAAAATTCATTTCTGTTTAGGCATCTTGGGAAAAGGTGAAACGTTCCTATAGAAGTACTTCGGTCACTGAAGTTGTCTTTTTATTAAAATTTGACAACCAGACTAATTTGGCAGCTTGGATTCATTTAGACTGGTGGTGTCTTTATTCATTTTTCAGGTTGGAGAAAGAATCAGATGCTTACTTCTATGAATATACTCCTACCATGAGTGTGGGATGGGACCTTATCATGGGGCAAATGGCAGGGTAGGCTCAGGCAGTCAGGTGAAAACTTTGTGAACCATCTGAACTCTCCTTAAACAGCCTGATTAAGTGCCACTGCTTTCTCTGGTTTAAGTGGGTATAATGTCAGGATTTGTGGGACAGAAAAGAAATGTAGGAGAGAAGCGTATGATTTTGGGTTTGGGCAATCCAATCCATGGAGAGAAAGACATCTAACAGTGGTTTGTTCCTTTCATAAATGAGTTATTTGCTCTTCTTGTATCATTGCTTATTTATTTGGATTATTAACAGGCTTTTTAAAACTATTAAAGCCTTGCCACTCATCTTCAAAACCGCCTCTAGGCATCTTTGATTTGTATGGTTAACATTTATTCCCTAAGGTCTTATTGACCTTGGCAGTGTTAGAAATCATATTTTCACATGCATGAATTGCCCTTGACTAATTTCTCCAGTACAGTTTGAACATAAATAACCATCCTTTGGCAGTTGCATTTTTTACTTTTCACTTGTTTATTTTTAAGAAACATGGTGTGAATGTGTGTGTAGTTATACAGAATACTGTAAAGTAAATCTGTATCAAAGTTTGGTTGAGAATGTGCATTATTGTTTTCCTTGAATATATTAATGCTAGATGGAAGGATTTCTTTTTTTTTCTTTTCTTTTTTTTCTATTGTGAGTCCTTTTTTCTAATCTCCCTTTCAGAATCATACGGTTCACGGTTACTTTTGATGTTATTCTCCCCCATAGTAGTTATGCATTTCTAAGAACAGAGTGAAATTTTCTCATTGTGACATGGGACATGCACTCCGTAATAGCCCTCCCTATTTAGTTAGCAAACATCAAAAAAGGTAAAGGTTCGGAAAGTTTTGGGTTTTGCAAAATTTGACTTCCAGTAAAAAGCATGCCAGGGCCACTGAAAATAGTACCAGACACATTGGAAGTAGCAACATCAGACAACAGCTCAGGAAAGAAATACAAGAACATAACAGAACTTCACTGTGAGTACCCAAGCATCAGGAAAATACCTTATGCTGTGTCACCTAGTGGCTTCCAGACTGAAAGCACAGAATATGAGTACTACACAGTGTCAGGGACAGGAGACAGAGCAGTTCCCATGTTTGTTGTAGACGTAGGATGTGACCTGCCAAGCTATGTAACTTGGCATCAATAGTGAAGATGATAAGGGTTGGAAAGCAAGATTTCTCAGTCCGAATTCAAGCTCTACAGCTGAGCCACTGTAGCCTGGTGTGTTAAGGGAAAGCACTGTATTAGAGAATGCATTAACTGCCATGGGGCTGAACATTGTTAGAAAACTGATGTGATTTTGGTACTTTCTGAGATACGTTAACAATTCTAGTAGAAAGCAGATAACTGTTTTTAATTTACCTGGTCAAGGTAAACCTTACATAACTGTAAATATACAGAGGATGATAAGGTGAATTTAACAGCAAATAATTATTATGGAATAATTCAGCTTTTTGAATCCGTAGCTATTAACAGCTTGTTAGAAACGTACTGAATAATTTGCCTGGAGCCTCTGATACAACGTATGCAATCATCTGTTTGTAGATAACAGTGAATACTTCCTTAGTGATGCAACTGGAAAACACATGCATGAATGTACTACAAGATAGTCTGTCACAGTTCATATAGCATTAGCTGAGGCACAACTCTGTGATGTGTTTTCTACACATAATCCTTGGCTAGGAATAGGATTTTTGCTTCTCACCTGGAGACATATATTTTCAGTTCCTTTTACAATGTTCTCACCAGACATTTTCCTGACCTTTGGCCAAAATTTTGTTGACAGCAGTATGAGTTTCATTGTCTAATTCTTGAATTGTGTTTGAGATGGAAACAATGCCTTCATTTTCTGACACCATTTTCAGAAAATCTGGCAGCAGTCCCAGCACTGCCTCTCCAGCTACGACAGGGCTATGGCCAGGGACAGGAAAAGGATGCATCTTTCAGTCCTATCTCCAGTGGTTTTCAGTGTGCTGCACTTCACCCTCGGGAGCAGCACTCAGGAGTATATGGGCCTCAGTGACGTAGCTATCTGAAAGATAAAGTCATCATAGTAACCTTCTCACGGTGTGTTGAACTAGCACCTGTGTAACACTGAAATTCCTCAAAGAGGTACAGAAGCAATACTTAATATTAATGACCTGAGTATTTCAAACAGAAACAAGATCCTTTGAACTGGGAGCCCTTAAAGAGTTTTCCACTGTTTAGTTTTCATAAGGAGAATCCTCTTTTCCCTCTTTTCACTTTGAAGAGTTTTTTACAAAATATTGCTACCTTTTTTCCTAAATGATATCCTGTGGACTTTCTTCTGGATTCCTATCAGTCACTAACTATCATTTCCGCTGATATTATCTTTCAGATCTTTTACTTTGTAAAAAGTATTTCCTGTGACAATCTAATATAAAGAGTAATCTAACAATGAGAGCCTGGAGGCAAAAGTCTCCTCTTGTTAATATGCTTGTTACAGAAATACAACTTTCTATGAAGACTGAAGCCCCAGTTTATGGGATTGGCACCTGGCTGGGCTTCACCCTAAAGAGAAAAGTCTTCAGCCTAAGAAACAACTGTTCTACTATGATTTTCACTGTTAGTGCTGTATACTAAGTACTCAAAGGTTATGTGCTCCTTAAAGGGTTTGGCTTTAGCTAGCATATTATAAACTATCTAGTGTTTGTTATTTAAGTTGAAGACTGCTGAAAACTCTTGAGAGCTTCTTCTATTAACTGTCTGAAGTACTGTCAGTATGGCATACATTTTGGTCCTTTTAGAAAAGGCATAGGGTAATAGAAAGTTGGCAGTGGATAATTTTCTAATTATGTGGCACGCTCCCCATTTCACAGGCTCAGTGGCAGTTTCAGAGAAACAAAAGGATAAACGTTAAACTGATCTCCCATCCACACAATGACACCTTAGAGGGTCTGAGAGAAAGTTCCAGTCAAATTGACATGCATTCAGGTAAGGATCTTATATAACTTTTCGTTATAAAACCCTGATACAATGAATGTTTTAGAGTAAGCAGCTTTGATCACTGCTTTATTGAGCAAAATATTTTTAAAACTTCAAGTTTTAAGGATCAGGTAAGGGTGAGAGCAGAGATGACTGCATCTCTATCTGAAAACAATTGCAATCGTTGCAAGGAAACAAAGCCTGAGGGAGGAGGAGCACTATATTTTCAGAAACGTAAAAAATTAGATCACTTTAAATAGGTTGACTCATCAGTGTTTTGATTCAAACTGATGTACTCTTTTCATTCATTCTGTTGTTATGCCAAACTAATAATTTATTACACTATTGTCAAGGCAGACAAGGTGGCTTTTCCTTGGTTTTTTATGTTATTTGGATTCACAGGATAAGATTATTAGACAGACTTTCTTATATGCTTAATGTTAGAGCTAATCTCACATTGTTGACATTATCATTGCCCATGTCTATTCCAAAGAATTCCAACAAAAATTACTCAATATGGTTCAACTACTATATATATCAGTCTCTATAGATTTATCCTCATCACCTTAAGATAAGAAAATGTAAAAATCTGAAAGGATTTGCAAAATGAAGCTATATAAAATCTTCACCATATTCTCTCACTTTTATGTTATCAGAATGATCCACTGCTATTCATCTGCTCTGTATCACTTATCGTGTTTGTTCCAAAGGAGGACTGACCTAGACTCCTATTTGGTCAGAATGCAGTGCGTGAAGATCATTCCTAATTGCAATGCTACCTTAGAATAAACAGTTGGAACTGACTTTTATTTAAAATATTTACTTATGTGGCACTTTACCTAGATCCTGCCAGAGAGTTGCAAATATATACTGTAGTTATATACTGCTGATCTGAGAATTGCTATGGGTTCATTAAGTCTTACTCACCAGAGTAATACCCTGTTTACTAAATTATTTATTTGGAATTATTTGGGCTAATTCAGAAATTATGTGCTGCCAAACATAAACCAGAATCAGGATTTAAAAGAAAACAAGCTATCATGACTTAAGGAATACAGTTTCATCAGATTAATTTTGTTAGTTTCATCTCTCCACCTTGGAAGTTATGCTAGTATGAATTTAGGTGCCAACTTTTGGAAGTGACCTGGGAATATTCAAAAAGAGTCATTTATGCTTAGTGATCCTGGCTTTGCTATAGTCAACACAGAAAAGGAACAAATAAGAGGGTTGGCGAAGCAATTCAGAATAGAGACCTGAACTAGATGGTGTGAAACACTGTCTGGAGGAGGTACTAACTTCACAAGGTTAAACTTAACCTTTGTCTCATATTCAGAGGTACTGCAGAAGTTCAGATCTTCTTACATAGAACCAGCACTGACAATACTCAGCACTTTGCAGAACGGAGTAGAGGCTTAGTTGGGCTTCCACAGATGAGACCGTCTGAGAATTTCTAGTGACTAGAAATACAAGTTTCTGCCTAATAATGGCAAGGAAGCATACGCAGGATTTTTGCAAACGCATATATTTACAATCGTAGAGACAGAGGTCGAGGTGTGTGCTAGCTTTGATTATATGTAACACTTGTGGTATGGTGAGTTCTGTAGTTGTATACTTGGAACAATACTATTACACATTTCTACGCTCTCTATCTGAGCATTCTTAACATACATGTCCTCCTAGACCATTTAAGCACACAGAAGGATCGTCAAACTATTTTACAGATGGGAAATTAAGTCATTTGCCTAGAGCTACATAGGAAGTCATAAGATTCAAGAGGCTTCCTATAGAATCATAGAATCATTAAGGTTGGAAAAGACCTCTAAGATCATCAAGTCCAACCTGTTCCATGCTCTAAATCACAGGACTGTCTTTCCTCCCTAATTTTTTGTAGTTGTCCAAAATGAGACACGAAAACAATGTACTTGATTTCTCGGTGAAGTAGATTTCATAGATATACAATAAAGGTCACGTTAACAATCTTTCTACAGCTACACCTAATTACTCAGACTCTTGAATATGCATTGCAGAAATTTTCTCTACCTGTGAATTCATCAGTCTCACTGTTCAGCTTTAATTACTTTACTTTTTCTTGTTTGATTAATTTGTATTGTTGTAGCATTGATGTACTCATTGTTCTACTTAAAATAATTGAATAATGAAACCTTAAAATTCTTTGCATGTGGTGTCTATAAATTTACACCTAACAAACCTTGAATGTAATGTTTCCAAGCCACCTAAAGAAGAGCAACTCACACATGCCTGTGCAAACACCATTCTATTGTAGTGTTTATCACAGTAAAAGAGTGGGTTTTTTCATGGAACTATGTGTTCTGAGCAAGATGCACAAGTGCATAAGGCAGGAGAGCCCAGGGCTGTATTTGATCGCAAGCTTCACACAATCTGACTGGGTCAATGAGTTCTTCCAGACAGTTTAGACAATTTTCTCTCTGCAGACAAAATCCCTGGATTTCTCCTTAGTGTTTATCAAGGTAAGCTTCACAAAGTATTTCAGAAGTCTCTCTTTTTCTTTTTCTTTTTTTTAAAGTTGTACCCACCTACTTCTGGTACAAAATAAAAAGATATTGATACTAATTTAGGACTGATTTAAACTTCCACAGATCTATCTTAACATGTTAGATCAGCATGGTCACTACCACTGTATCTTGTGTTAAAGCAAAATAGGATTAGCTGTCCAGAAGTGTATCTGGAGTGTCCAGGGGATCACCTGTCATCTCTGCTATACGTAACTCCACACAGAGAATGGGAATGCAGTATATGTAGGAGAATGGTTGCCAGCACTATCTGCAAAGAGCACAGCAAATGTTTTTCTAGTTGATGGAGACAAGGTGCTGCAATTAAGCCTAGCAACATGACACGGCACTGTTGGAATGGGTATCACTTCTTAAACTCTTTCTTGTAGAAGTTCACCATCACAGTTCTTGATTAATCCCCCTTTATGCTGCTGAAGTGTAGTTTGAATTTAGAACTTTCTAATATTACACTTTTCCATGTTTCTCTGTTTCAGTACTATTTTTTTGAAGTATGTAAATCTGGCCAGAATTTTTGTTGAGGGACTTGGCATTTTGGTACGGAACTATTAAATGTAATGAGGTTTGAAGCACAGTTTGGAAGGCAAACCTATTTGCAGGCCTGATTTGTACAGTGCATCAATTATTTGTGCATCTGAAGTGAAACAGTACTATGTGTAGACATTGTGTGGGGCATGGGACTATATTATACTATATTTTCTCTTCCTATTGAAACAGTAATTTTTTAGTTCTGACGTTTAGGTTGCAAAGTTTCTGAGCCTGAGCACAAGTAAGGCTTTGTTGTGACGTTACTGGATTTAGTTAGCAACATCACAATGGAACTGAAAAAAACCAGAAATAGTTCAACATAGGGCTTCGTTTGTTGATAATGGAGAAATCTACTTAATCTTAGAGTCACTGGCTGTACGGTTCATATGACAAAAAGGGAAGTTGTTAAATTTTTTTTGGTATCCATGAAAACTGATAGTGGGTTGCTAGAGGCTAAACAACTTCTATTCTTAATTTTGGCAGTATTATTTTGTATAGAAAATTGTAGCATATACTTCAGGCATAGTAGAGATCATTGAAAATACCAGATAGAATATTTTTATTTTGTACTTTCAAGTACAGTTAGAAAACAAGTATTTAGGGGGGTTAGTGTTTAGTCATTTAGTATGTTCATATGCTGATAGATAGTGATGCGTTTAATGAAAGATGGCAACAGTCTGACAGTTGGAATGTTTGTGAGGAAGGGGACAGGATAAGGTTTGCACCGGTGACTCTAGTATTGTCATTTTGTGCATCTTGAAGAATTTAATTTGGAAGCATTATGTTCTTTGAATGGGATGAGAATTTAGTATGCTGTGCATCTTCTCTTAATACGTTCGCTGTTTGTACAAAGCAATGTGGAAAAAAACAACAAATAAACCTGTAGAACTTGTATCAGTAGTGCTTAGTTTTACATCCTGTTTAGCGCAAGGACAAAGCAAATCAGCCCATAACAGAAATAACCAAAAAGAAAATGAATGGACCTAGAGAAATGGAATAACTGAAGCACTAAGTGTGATATAAATAAGAATTTTACTAATTTTGTAGGAGGGTCCTAGACACAGTCCTTTCCCAAGGTAGTACTAGGCTATAAGGTATATTTCCCATTAATACGTGATATCCATAACTGAGACACAAGTATTGGAAAGTTGGATAACGGTGACACTGTTGACCACTATTGTGTGTTGTAAATAATATATAAGGTCATCATTCATTTTTATCACCCTTCTTTGTGGTCAAACTCTTCCCTTGAAGATCCTTTGAAAAGGAAAAAAAATAGTGCATTCTGTTCTCTTGAGTCATTTGGCTGCATTAAGATTTAATAAAAAACAAAAAAATGATACAAAAATTATGTATTCTCAGCAGAGTCAGAAGACTGTAACAGGGATTTCACTGCATGCCATACAGAACCTAAAATAGGTTTCTGTGTTTCAACCCAACAATTAAAGCATATCCAGCTCAATGGGTCTTACAGTATACAAGGTATAATCTAGGCATTTCATCCACGCTCTCTGGAAGGAGCTACTATTTGTTAAATGAATTCATATATGAATAGACACATTGGCAAAGGTGTGCTGAGAAATGCCACCATTGGTCTGTTGAAGGCTTTAAAGGATTGACAAAGATTTTCAAATATTGTAAGTAGGTAACAAATGACTTCAAGGTGCAAAAGCTAAGACAACCATTTCAACGGTCACATAGAGTAATAAAAATATCTCAGTACCAATATTTGAGAAATACGGGTCAAACGTGCGTGTCAAATATTATTGGAGTAGATCATAAGTTTGTGGTCAAGTGGTGGTGTATTTCATGATCAGCAGTGCATTTGTTTCCACAGTGTTAGATACAGGGGTATGTCTCATGCACAAAACTGCATGTGTAAATTAAGGCCAAAATCGTCTTTAACTTGAAATGAGTACCAGTCCAAAATGTAATATGTATTTTGCAGGAAATTCCCAGTTCAAAAAACCCTGAAGTTCTGATTTTGCAGATGATTTAGCATTCTCTTTATTTAAATCATGTATCATTTCATTTGGAGCCCTAATGGCTCAATGCTGCTGCTCAGTAGCAGACTCTGCAGTCTCAGGTCAAAGACCCACCACACCACCACTTGGTTAGTGAGTCACTTCTTGGGAAAATTGTGATTGGCAGGATTCTGCCGGTCCATTGCTGATATAGGAGGGGGAAAAAAAGGAATAATGTTCTTCCAGCATTATAAAACGATTTTTGCTGAAGGAGGAAAATGCAGTTTTCAAAAATAGTGTTCAATTACAATAGCTGAACCACCGTGCTGAAAATCATGAGATTTTTCTGGCTTCATTCACTGCTGGATTTCTAACTTCCGTGTCAAAGAGGGCAGAGGACCTAGTGATACTGTTCTTACTGTGTAAATGAAATACATCACCAGGCAGGTGTTCCATCTTTAGCGAACAGGGCAGACCCTTGGGGGAGAGAATATGTGACTTTAAAATTCCAGAATTTGAAGAAACCTGACAGAATATTTTCATTTAATAGATATTTTCCACTTCTTATACCCCTCCAGCTGTTGCATTTTCAGTTTATTCAATTTTTGGTATTATCTTGCAGGTTTGCCCTATCCTTCCATGACTTTCAGTGGCATTCATTTCTGTAAAAGTGTCTTGCTAAGTTATGCCAAGATAAATACTAGCAGAACTGTATCCATGCTAGGAAATTGCACCAGTGTAACTATAAACTGAGACAGTTAAATCAGCACTGTGTGTAAACCTAAGTGCTTTGCTGGATTTTAGTCAAAACACTTTAAAAGTAATGTTAAATTTTGTTTTTGTGCCAGCGGTAGGCCAAACTCAGCCACCTGTATTCATATTGTATGCTTAGCCATGAATATGCTGCAAGTATGTTCAAAACTTAAGACAAAGGAAAGTCCCACTGAAATCATTTAGAACTTAAGGATATGCATCTGCTTAACCTCTTTCCTGACTCAGGAGAGACTTAAGCATATACTTAGAAAGACTTACATGCTAAAGTTTTGTGCTGAATAAGTACCTTTATTTCTTAAAATGGCAATGAAGAAATTCTTATTTTGAATGTAATAGGAAAATTCCTAGAATCAGTCAGCCAAAGATAATTGCTGTTTGGAGAGCTTTGAATGCGTGCAGTAAGAAAAGTACATTTTATCCAAGAAAAAACATACCACTTTAAATCAGTACAACCTACAAGGAATATTATTTTTATTAACACGAATGCCGTAATGCTAAAGGTTGTTATACGTTTGACTCAACCCAATAATCACACAATGTAAATGATATTCAAACAGGAGTGTATTGCATCGCAAAAATTAACCTGGTTACTTTACACCATTCTTCAGGGCAAAAAGTATAATTTACTCTAAGGTTACGGTCCCTTTACTGCACCAGAGTACTTTAAAATAGTATTGAAAATTCTTTTTTGAAGAGCAAGGCAATAAATTATTCCACAGGACATATTAGGTAGTGCAAAATTCTGCCAGTAGACCTACTTCAAAAGTTATAAACTACACAGTTGACTCTTGTTGGGCCACAAGCACTCCAGTGATTATGCATTTCAGGTCAATTACACCAAAGAAGAATTTCACATGCATACTGCTCAGGTGAGCTTCACAGGGCCAGAAAGATTACTGGTCCCCTCCAAAATCTGAGAGACTTCCATCCAGTGCCGTGCCCTCAGGAATATCCCTTCTTCATCTAATTTTTTAGTGTTCGAATGATTCTGTTTGAGATGTTAATTAAGCCTGCAGAATCTGATTCATTGCATATTACTAAATACTTTTTTCTTTTTTCCATATAATGCATTTATATCTTTTCTGTGCAAAAAGAGTATCCAAGAGTCTTCAGAAAATACAGCTTTTTTATGAAACCAACTCTTGTGTTAAATTTTAGATGCTTGCAATTACTCTCTCTTTTCTAAATTCAGAATGTAAGTTGTTTGCCTTGCTAGCCTCCCTATCAAATCATTAGACTTCACGGTCCAAGCTCTGTGGAAGGCTTTTGGGAGGATGTCCTGGTTTTGGATGGGATAGAGTTAAATTTGTTCCTAGTGCTGTGTTTTGGATTTAGTATGAGAAGAATGTTGATAACACACTGATGTTTTAGTTGTTGCCAAGTAGTGTTTACCCTAGTCAAGGACTTTTCAGCTTCCCATGCTTGGCCAGGTGCACAAGAAGCTGGGAGGGAGCACAACCAGGACAGCTAGCCCAACTGGCCAACAGGGTATTCCATACCATATGACGCCATGCTCAGTATATAAGTAGGAGGCGTGGTCCAGGAAGTAGCGATCGCTACTTGGTTATCGGTCAGCGGGTGGTGAGCAATTGCATTGTGCATCACTCACTTTGTATATTCTACCATTATTATTATTGTTATTATGATCCCTTCCTTTTCTGTTCTATTAAACTGTCTTTATCTCAATCCATGAATTTTACTTTTTTTTTTCGATTCTCTTCCCCATCCCACTGCAGGGGGGCAGGAAGTGAGCAAGTGGCTGTGTGGTGTTTGGCTGCCTGCCGGGTTAAACCACAACAGAGGAATATTTGTGCAGTACCAAAGGAATTCACATTACTGTATGTTTCATCTCTGTAGTCTGGATGCCTCAAAACTTGCTTTTTAGGTGTGTTGGAATTTGATTCATGCTGCAGAACATGCTTACACAGACCTTTCTGAGATTTTTCCCTTTCTATACGAAAGGCAAAACACTTCTCTTTTCAATCCCTTTTTCCTTTCCCACGGCTCTGTTGCCTCTCTTCTGTACAGGGAACGTGATAACATATTTAAGCAGTGCACAACATGACATTTTAACATTAATCCTTAATGTTATTTTATTGAAATGTGTAAACATGTATCTTTTTCACTGTCTCATACACCATTATAATTTCTTTTACTCTGTTAAATTCTCATGTAATTTAGGATGGAAAAATACATTTTAGAATTACACCTGCAGCATGTAGTATTAGTATGACTTTTCCATGGCATGACAGTGATGTTTCAACAATCTATACATATTGATTTAGGCTGATAATAAACAATTTGATTAGGCTCTATCTATAGGCTGTCATTTCAATCACTGTCACTGGTCCAATAGAGTGGAAGGCAGCTAGCAGACACATATGGCAAGATTTCTCAAAATAAGAAACTCTGGCCTGATTAGAGCCCTAGGTTCAGTGAATTGGACAAGACAGCTCAGCTGCCAGGTTATTAACTCCCTCAGAAAATACTCTGCCTTTTCCCCGGGGCCAGCCTGAATATTCTGATCTGGATCGATAAGCAATCTCCGGTGTGTACAAAATGCCAGCTAGAATCATTTGTCTCAGTGCAGTCTCCTTACAAAGAATAAAACACCTGCAGTATATGGCCTTCTCTCCCTCCTCCCCCACCCTCCCCTTTTTAACTAATGACCCACAAAGAAGGAAGAAGTAACTGAATCTATTCCATCATCAGGAAGGCTCTCTCAGGTTTGTTTTAATGATCACAATGGCTACCTTTCAATCTTATAAAAATTGTATCAGTCATGGTTTCCCTGTGGCATGTTTATGTAAGTAATGTGAACTGCGATGTAATGACAAGTGTACAGATGTCATTGTAAGAGGGCCCTTGGCAAGAAGATATCTCAGAATGTCAGAATTTTAATAAACAGCGGACTGCTGGTAGGGTTCTCTTTGGTGGTTGTCTTTTATATTTGTAATGTGTGCTGTGATCTGTTGCTTGGGCCAGAGATTTTTCAAGAGTGTTTAGCAGCAAAGAATACTTTAAAATTGATTGGAGCAGAAGAATTATTTTCCAGAGTGGTGGTGTTTGCCTGATCTGGTACATATCTGCAGTTTTGTTTGTAGTAGTGGCGGATTGTAGACATGTAACTTGTTCTTTCTTGAGATTAGTACCAAAGTACCAAAACATGGAGTTTTCATCCGAGTGAATTCAGAACCATCCAAAGATCTTGGACCTTGTTTTCTCAAGAGGGAAAACCACTTCATAAGATGCCTTACCCTTCCCTCTTTTGGTTAGAAAGTGTAGCAGACTTGAGAGGAAAGCCCCTGCTTTAATACCTCAGCCACTGTCCCCTTCTTCCTCTAATCCCAGGCAAAATAAAAATTGTAGAAGGGAATGAAAATAACATTAATAAGAACAATCCTTACAAATATGAGACACGTTTAACACTGGAAAGAAAATATGACTTGACAGCATGATGATAAAGGTTCTCTCCGTTCTTCCATCTGGATTATGCAGAAATTAAGGATCAGAGGTGTTGATACCTCTCTCAGAGAGCGGTCAGCTGTAAAGTTAACACAAAGCAAAGAATTCCCAGGTCTTGATGTGTGCAATTTCAGCGTTTGCATTCTGGCTAATTGAGAACCCTTGTCCTTTTTTAATATTTAGGAAAGGAAATGTGCTTTCTCTTTCAAAGTTCCAATCAATGGACATCTTTGGTGAAATTCAGTCTGTCTTCTTATGTAATGCTTGTTCCCTGGCTGTACTTACTATCTTACATGCTTGAATTTAAATACAATAAAAAATAATGTCTATCTACTAATAAGCACCCTTGACTCAAATTAAAATCAAATAACTGCAAAACTGCAGAAAAACCCAAAACCTCCAAGTTTCTCTCCTTCACTGGTCATGTATTAACAACTGGAAGCACAAGACAGAACCACCTCTTGCCCAAGAAGTATATAGCATCATACGTCCCATGTTGTCAAGAAATAAAAGCTGAATCTCCCTAGCTATCTACATTGAATATTTACTGAGTAAATTCTTAAACTAAATACCTGTTTCTGAGTATGGATTAAAATTCTTTCAAAAAGAATTAACTTGTTTTTCCAGGCTATTGAACTAGCTCCTCATCCGGCTGTAAATGACGGCATAATTCTGACCTGAATTTATCTAACTGTTTACCTTTATGTGCCTATGGAAAACTTACTTTGAGTTAATGTAAACTGGAAGTCCACACCTAGTTCAAAAATAAAATGGGTTTTTGTGTCATGTTTTCTCATGACAAATCAGAAAGAAGCATTTTACATTTGTACTGCCATCACTTGGAAAAGAAAAGGAGGTTTTGCATTTACTTTCTGTCCTTCTTTGCTGCATGAGGTGTCTTTGCTCTGATAGTGTCAAGAAATTAGAACCCTCCTTCCAGACAGTTTCTTTCATATTTGCTATCGAAAATTTCATGAAATAAATGATGCTTTAAAAAAAGAACCATGTAAGGAACAACTCTAATGAATTGATTTCTCAATGTAGAAAACATATTTCCCATCAAGACACCTATTAGAATGTTTATCTAGGGGAAAATGCACGGAGTTTATATGAAAAGCTGGTGTTATGTTAATTCCTATTATTATACACAGATAATATTGAGGAAGATGGAACAAAGTGCCCTTAAACCAAAGCTGATGACATTTTTTTTCTTGTTTGCTACAGTTTTATTGTAGTGAAATATGTTCATTTTAGCCGTGGAAAACCGCCCTAAATAGACAGCATAAGAGCAATAAGATGTCACGTTGCAGAGCACAATTTTAAAATGATGTGCTCTAGAAGTAAGGCTTTTAGACATTTTGGTTTATGTATTAAAACTTCCCACAAATTTGATTGAGAATGAGCCTTTGATGGATATTTGCTGCAGTTATGCTGCATTAGACTCGATTTATCCACCACCTCTCATTGTTGCTATTGATTGATTTTTAAATTAGATGAAGGCAATCAGTAAATACCACCCAATCAAGTCCTAAAAACATACAGGAGATTAGACAATTTAGGGTAATCAATGAAAATATTCTGTGATTTGCTACCACTCAATTTTGACCATAAATTACGACCATAACTTGCAAGTTACTAAGCCATAAAACAAGTGGATGTGACAAGAAAAACTATAAGAAATGAATTAAGGAGATGAAGAGGAACCACTAGTCTTGTCATTTAATGAGACAAAATTACTCTTTATACATATCTTGCATTTCTAGTTGAGTCTTGCCAACAGTAATGGAGTACAAGAGCATGAACACTTCTCTCAGATTTTTTTTTTTTTTTTTAAATATAAAAGCTGTTCTTTTGTGTAACAAATCAGTTTGAACAACTAATCTACCTAATTTTATTGCAGCAAATAAATTAATGTAATTTTAGGTTTAAAACCTGCTGCTTGCTAAAACCCCTCACCCTACATCACAGGCACTTGCAAACACTAATTTTAAAGTCACACTTCTACATGGTGTTATATCCTGCAAAGTTTAAAATGTAGCAATAATTGAATGTTATTTTAGACCAACACTTTGAAGAAGCTGTGCTTATACACTGTTTTTCTGTGATACATTTCACCCATTTTCTATATTCTCACAGCAGTCTCACCAGCAACTAATAATTCACATGCCTGAAAAAAATCTGTTTTAAAGTTTATTTACTAGTTGTAAATAGGTGGTCAGGTTCTTTCTATTTATGAACTTCAGTATCTATTTGGAATTTCTAGGCAGTATCTATCCAATATTTCCAGGCTGAAAAGCTGCTTAGAAATATATAAACAACCATTAACAGCTATAGGCCTTATTGGAATAAATTGGTGAAATAAAGCAAATATTTGTCATAAATCTGCTCCCTTCAAAAAGTAGTACAGATGTGATACTGCTGAGTAACATGCAAAAGTCTTCTTGGTTAATGCCTTTATGATCCTCTTTAGAATAAGGAGGAACATTTAGAAAAGGTGTACAGAATAATTTGGGGGAGTGTTGATCGTAGAGAAGGGTGATATTAACAAGATGCCTTTGACAAGAGAAAAATTCATGTGCCTTCTTCCACACTAAACAGAAATTTGAGAGGCCTGCAAATGGTACACCTTGAATGGAGATGAGAATTAATCATAGGACAGCACTGTAGGAGGAAAGAACACTCTTACTGCACTCAGACACACTAAAATATGATGATATAGAAAGTGCCTTTGTAGAGCTTGATGACAGAGCGTTTCCTTTGCTAGCACATAAACGCAAAACACACAGATGGAATAAATATGAAAATATATGGATTTATATTTACCATGGTTTAATTAATTCCCAGTAAAGACAGATTATACATTGCAGTGGAGAAGGCAAAAACCCCAGAGTCGGAAGAAAGCATTAGTGATGTTGCAAACAAAAGATTAGTCAGCAAATACTGACTCTGTATCAGTGGGTGGACTCTGTGTGAGAGAATCCAGAATTAGAATATTGGGAGTATTTCATGCAGAAACTCAAAGCACTTGCTGTAGTAGACAAACGTCTGGCACTAACTTTAAAAAAAAAAACAAAAAAAGGTAGTTGTTCTTAGCTGGTTCTTTTTTAAAGTCATTTCCTTCAGCCTAGTGTTTTAGAATCAGGACTCACTGAGTACAAGTCTGGGGAACAGAATAAGTCCGTGTAAGTGCTGGGCCACTTGTAGAAACACGTTTCTCTCTGTCAAAGACACTACTCATCTGAATTCTGAATTTAGCATTAGAAAACTGTCCAGGTCTGGTCTTTCAGATTTTCCATGTTGTCCAGTACATCTGTCTAAGGCAATCCAGCTTGAAGAGGAACTATGAGAATCCCTAATAGAATAGAAAAACACCCCCAGCTTGCTAAATTTTTTTTTTTTTAAATCATTGAAATGGACTTTTCATTAACTTCTGCATTTTATCGATTTCTACAGGCTCATAAGATGTTAAGAAAGAAGTAAATTCAGTACTTACAATAGTTTTTCTTCCTTACAGGTAAATTTGGTACTAGAGGAAACTTCTGTGCCTTACATCATCGGCACAATTTCTGAAAAGAATGTAAAATGAGACTTGGAAGAGACATAGTTCTCAAAAATAGTATTCCTCCCTCTGTAGGTACCATTGTTTCTGAAATTTGAGATTTTTACTTTAATTTGAAATCTCCTTTGAATATCCATTTCCAGCTTCTTTCTAAAACATTCTGAATGTGATTGAACCTTTGGAAATCTGGTGGAAATTTGCAAGGTACACAGCTAAGTCTTGAAGGCAGAAAATGAAAAAGGTCAGAATTTGGATGGACTCTGGAGCATTTGCACTCTCATATTTAAATATTGGCCTGAATTACATCTGAGCTATAACTTTTTGGTTACTGTAATTTTTTGCATTCTCCCTAACTAGTGATACTCAACACAAAACAATGTTTACATTATTTCAGTATTTCAACATACTGTGTTCAAACTCATGTTTCTGTGAATTAAAAAAGATACAAAACAAACCCCCAATAACCTCTAGCAAGGAGAACAGGAAAGGGAGAGAAAGAAGAAAGACTTAAAACAAAGACAGGGACCTACTTTGTAGTTCCTGATGGACTGGTGCAATACAATGAAGCTGGTGTATTCAATATAACTTTTAGAATAATTGCCTGGGAGGTAACCAGAAGTAGTACATTTTACTTTATCATGGTACATAAATAAAAGGGCAGACTAATTAATCATATAACTTACTAAAAGTGCTTTTTATTTTGCCATTTAGTATGCTAGAAAGATCATTTTCTTTAATGTATATACCCAGTATTAACATGATTTAATCCATCATGTTCTGTATTATGAAATTACTTTGTTTTACTCCCTGATCCAGCTGAAGATCATTAACCCACACTATTATCTAAGTCATATATCATTTGAGTGTATTACCTCATATAGCAAAAAAGCTACTTCCCTCGGTTATACACTCCAACTAAGAAATCATTTTTTCTGGATGTTGCTGACAAGTAGAGCTGTTTTCATTAGAAAGCAGATGGTTCACTATTTCGATTCTGTTTTACCTTCACGTTTGCTCCAGCTCAGAGTTCTTTGCTGCCAATCACCTCATTGTTTGCCTCTCACAACATCCACATCCTGTATTCCAGACCTATCTACAAAATGTGCTAAACATTCAAGTACTTTGCCTTCCCCCAAGACCTCCTCTTTGAATGCCTCATGTACTCCATATCCTCGCTTGTTGTAAGTCAATCTTCAAAAAGCAATGAAAGTGCATCTAATCATCTGAACAGTAGCTTAAGCTCCCACAGTTTTGCAGTTGTCTGTTAGTTGAGAGTACCAAGATGTAATTTACACATTCAGATTCGAGGTTGGGCCTGAAGTCACACCACTGGTGAATTTGCCTCAGTAGAGCTTTAGGGCAGAATCTGGCTTTCTGTCATTTCTTGCAGTTTGCATTTATGGTGTTTACGATATTGATATTTTCACCCTCTGAAGTCTATATAATGCATGTTCTGCTTGGGCTGCCCTGATACCATGGGTGCCCGGTAGGTGTCAATAAGTAGTAGTCTGCAATGTAAATGTGTGCATGATAGAGTAGATAGCAAGGGTCACTCTGTCCTGAAGACAAGCATTACTTATGTTATTATATTCAGAATTAGCCACATGTGAATGTCATCTTATGTTAGAGCTGGGAGAGATGCAGGCCTGGTTATCTAAACAACGTCCATCCAAAGGTAAACACTCACTTGAGATTTCTGAATATTGTGCTTCTGCAAACTATGGTTTCCCTCTCCCCCATCCCTCTTTAAATACATGTATTTGGGTATTCCTTGTATAACTAGCTATGTCAGCTAGCTGGTACAAAAGCACTGTGGTTTCTGGAATACGCATAAATGTTTTTCCTAAAAGTCAGTTTCTGTGCGGTGCTCAGCTCATGTAGGAAGCAGGCATGAATTCTCGTCTGTTCAGTAACAGTGAAAAAATACAGAAGTGAGGATATTGCCACACATCTCCCCCAAGGAGCTCATAGATTCAGAGGTTTGTGTTAAAATAGCTGATGTGCATTTTCCTAGGGCTCCAAACAGGGACCATAAGTGATAGAGGTTTTCTGGCATAGTATCTGCACATGTGAGCCACTGTCCATGGCAGAGATGAAGGAAGGAAAGGCAAGGTGGGTGTCAGGATTCTTTTGGACTTTGTTTTGCATTTCAAGTTTCCAGATGCTGATGAATGGATTAATTTTTTTTTAAATGCTACTTTCTTTATGCCGTCTGTTTTGTGGGACCATAGTAAGTGCAGTTTGGAAGAAATATCCCAACTGTATTATTGTCATATTGCTACTGTGTGATTTTATCACTTGAAAAAAACAATCATCCCTTCTCACTAGCTTTATACACATTTTTTTCTACAGAGGAAATATAAGATGGAAAGGGTTTTTTTTAAAAATGCTTTGGGAAAATCATAGTTGTTATGTTAACAGTAAAGCAAAACTATGTAGTGCTCTTGATAGTCTGAGGAGACTTGTTTTCATTCTCTTGGGATTTGCAAACAACAGAAATTACCTGCTTCTATTTGCTTTCCACAAGCATGTGGGAGAATGGCTAACTCAAAATTTGGTGTAGAAATGCTAGGCTATTCTAATGAGTTACCATAGGTTCTGGTTTAAAATCCTTTATAAAAATTCTAGCATAAACATCCAGTTAAGCCATATAGATTGTTTTGAGTCAAAATGAAGACTGGGTAGTTCCTGAAAATATTTCTTGGTATTTTTATAATAAAAAAGAATAAATGATATTTTGAAATAGTTGCACTTCAAGTAGCAGAAGTAACACCTGTTAAGTTTCAGACTGGTTTTAGTTATCTCTAAGCATTTGCCTTTAGAAGTAGACTCTCATTCTAGTTAAGTGAGGAGACTAAATGCTCTCATTGCTTGAGTAGGAAGGCACTTATTAAAGATTAAATCCTTAGAGGTAAACCATCATTACATAACTTCAGTTCTTCCATAGTATGTATGTTTTGGTTGTGATCATTCCATATTGAAGATAATACTCAAACATTGTAGCAATATATTCAGACCTGCTTTGTGTAGTTTTCTCTGATTTCTGCCATGTCCATCACAAACTCTCTTTTTCTTACAGCTTCAGGAAGTTCGGGGGGGGGGGTCCCTGATTTTTTTTTTTTCCACATACTTCCTAAGTCATGTCAAATTTACCATTTATTATTACCTTCTTACATTTGCCATGTGTAAAGATGTTCTCTTCTTTATTCACACTGAAGACTAATATAGAGCTTGGCAGAAATAAGGGTACAGTGTTGGGATGGGTATTTGATTTTGTTAATTTTAAGGACAACCTGTTCACCGATCTTAAAGTGCATCATAGGTGGGATGTTGATTTAAAACAATGATCCTAAGTAAACAATTACTTTTTTTCTTGTACAGTTTTCACTGAAATTGTAGGAAGAATAAAGGCCTGTAATGAATATGCTTACAAAATTCAAAGAAAGGATAATAGATTTGCATTGGTTACAAATATCGTCATCTAGATGAACACCAAGGACAAGGTTTAGTTATAGATTAATAATCCATGGTACAAAGAGTTCTGAACAAGTTAGGGGAAAACATAAAGCTACAATATTAAGCAAGCAAAGCCAAGGCTGAAGGTCAGCCTGCAGTTACTAACCATGCTCAGTTATATTATTTTTAGTGATGACACAACATTTAAGCTATTGAACTTGGCACCACAAACAGCCATGTATATTGTACAGAGTGAAGAAGCATGCAATTGGTTGGGGTTGATTTTTACATTTCTGTTTATAAAGTCGATGGACTCTGGTCTATTCTCAGTCAAATGTAGGATCAGAATCCAACCTGAATAAACCTCACAGCCATAATCCAGCTCAAATAAGACAGGGCAAAAATAGTAGGTGCAGGTGCTGCTGCTTACACATTATGAGTCAGAAACCGGAAAAGGTAAGGCATAAAGACGGATTATCTTCTGCAGAAGGAGCTGAGTGCAGCTGTCACTGGGGCTTTAGAGGTAATGCCTTTGCACAGTGAAGTTTCTGTTGCAGAACTTTAAACTCCACTTGTTCATGCGGACAAGGTTGTCAAAATGATGAGAGAAGAGCAGACTGCACAGTCTTCTGGAGGGGCTGGGTTAGCCCACACTGAAGTATGTGCAGCTCCAGCTACAGTGCCAGAAATCACCAAACTGTCCAGTTTAAAGTTAGCCTGAGCATGTCTATACAATCTGGAGTGTAGCCCAATCCGTAAACAGCCTCACAGTCCATTGCTCTGTTGACAGCACAGACCCTGTTTTTTGCATAGTCGTAGAAGTGAACACTGTGAATAGCATTAATTGCCCTATGTCCAAAAGGAGATTTCTGTGCCACTACCAAGTTCCCCAGAGCAGCTTCCAGCTATGATAGTGACTCTGTTGAATGAAGTTACCCTGAGCTTCTCTAGATACCATAGTCTACTCCTCAAGGTATCAGTTTATCACAGGTGTTTTCTTATAGTTGGTGACTGTCATCTTCTGACAGTGATGCCCAGGGATTTAAGAATTTACCTCCAGTAAACTGAGACGAAAGATAGACTTTTTGGTTTATGCCTTTGAGTGCTCCACAGAATGTGATTTAGCATTGATGTCACGCAAGCCAATTTTTTTCTGCTCAAGAAAGTATTTTGCAACTACCAAACTCTGTAGTTGAAGGTAGTTATCAAAACAGAAGAAGGATATAACAACAACAACAACAACAAGGTAGTACTGTGAACTGTTGGTATGAAACTTTGTTTTTAGTATAACTAAGTTGGTGTTTTTGCTTTAACAATTATGAGCTTAGTATACATAAAACTTCCATCAATTTTTCTAGCCTAGGTTTTGTCCCTACCTGAATGCTATCAGTATAATCACATAACATCATAAAGTATCAAACCCTCGTAAAATAATTCCAAGCAAAATAAATGAGAAGCCATGGGAAATTATAGCATAGGATCTTGACAAGTTAAAATAGAAAACAGTTAAGTACACCAGGTGCCATTCTAGGATTTGTGTGAGACTGTATAGGGAGTGCACAGACGCTCCTCATATTCATATAAAACACATGCAGAAATTTCACCTGTTATTTTATGGGAATAAGTTATGTACACTCTTCAAAATTATAACAAAAGCAGTTAGGAAATGTGAACTGTTAAAATGAGATAATACTGGGCAATTTATTTGTAAAAATATGTCATTTGCATTTATGAACGCTGTTCAACTTCCATGCATGTTTTGCTGTTTTCAAATAACAAACTGACCTTTTCAAATTCATAATGAGGTATGAAATAAATGAAAGAGTACTGAAGGTGAGTCATTCATTAATCATAGGCAAAACAGGGCCGAAATCAAGGACACAGGAGCACAAACTGTAAAAGTAATAGGTTGCATAATCATTGTATTTAATATTAACTACATTATGTTTTTCATGTGAGTTCTGAGAAGTTGATTTTTTATGTTTACATGAAACTAATCCAAGGTAAATTTTATTTCTCAATATTATTTTATCCTAGTGGTTGCCCTCTTTTTAATAAAGTAGAAGACATGAATTCTAGCTTGTCATGTTATTATGAAGATTTAATAGCGAGGGTTAGCAGGAACCTTTAAGCCTACTGAAACTTTTGATTTAAGATATTCCGCTTTTGACTAGAATGTACCGAATCATATAGCTACATCCCGTTCTTGTTTGTCATGGCAGATCTCCCATTAAGGACATAAATTCACCTAGAATTGGTTGTTTTGGCCAAAATAAATTGTTATTCATATTCAGCTGTCAGAGAAAGACAGACCAAGAACTATTATTTGAACCATTCTGGGCCTTTATCCTTCAAGAGTTCAACCCATAGTGATTACACAATGTGCAACAAGGTTGTTCACAATTTACAGGTGACTGAGTATTTAAATGGTTGGGATAGCTCAAACGGGTATAATAATAATAATTTGCTCCCTCATGTCAGATTTCAACTAAAAACACAAGAACAAACTAGGTTGGAGGAAGATAAGGTGGACTGGATCAGCATGCAACAATCCAACACCATACACCATCTGTCCTGCCCTGAAAGACTGTTATGACAGATGGAGCCCAAAGTCATGGACTAAATTAACTCAATGGACATTTTAGAGGGATGGCCCGTAGACTAAGTGAATGATATCTGTGTGTATATATCAAAAGACAGGAAAAGTGGTGGTGATTAATTGGAATGTATTGGAAAATGTGGGACCTGGGCAATGACGTAGATGGTATAGAATAAGGAGTGGATACAGTCCTGGTTTTGGCTGGGATAGAGTTAATTTTCTTCCTAGTAGCTGGTATAGTGCTGTGTTTTGGATTTAGTATGAGAAAAATGTTGATAACACACTGATGTTTTAGTTGTTGCTAAGTAGTGCTTACCTAGTCAAGGACTTTTCAGCTTCCCATGCTCTGCCAGGTGCACAAGAAGCTGGGAGAGAGCATAGCCGGTACAGCTGACCCAGCTGGCTAAAGGGGTATTCCATACCATATGATGCCATGATCAGTATATAAGCTGGAGGGAGTTGGCCGGGGGGCAGTGGTCGCTGCTCGGGGACTGGCTGGGCATCGGTTGGCGGGTGGTGAGCAATTGTATTGTGCGTCACTTGCTTTGTACATTCTTTTATTATTATTACTATTTTACTTTATTTCAATTATTAAACTGTTCTTATCTCAACCCACAGTTTTCTTACTTTTACTCTCCCGATTCTCTCCCCCATCCCACCAGAGGTGGGGTGACTGTGTGGTGTTTAGTTGCTGGCAGGGGTTAAACCATGACAGTGACACAGCCAGGAGTCAACTCATTTAAAAATCACTAAACAGACGCATCTCCTTGTTCCATACACATTTGTTCTCTCATTTGGGTGAAACCAGTATTGATGCTACTCTTACTTATTATTTCAGAATTTGCTGGACCGAGAAGGAGAAAAAGCGAGGAGAAAAGTGCAGAATGAGAACTATGCACATAACTTACAGGAAGGTGCCGTTGTGTTTTGCAGCCCCCAGTGTGGTACTCATTCACACCCCTGTCAGCTTTGTGTGTCTGTAACTCTACCTGCGTAGACCAGCAGTGATCAGGGTGACCAGCATTCCTGTGAGCCGTGTGCTGAAATCCCAGCATGGCTGACAGCCGTGGGCCACACGCCACCTCCCTCAGGAGCACAGGGAGGCTCTGGGCAGCTTTCTGCAGGGGCCTCTCTGTTCCTGTACAGCATGGGTCACACTGGGGTCTGTGCAACCCAGCTATGCTGGCCTTGGTGGTCCATACTAGTTCACCTTTTCTGCAGACAAAAATTGGAATTACCCAGCAGGTCTTGCCTCACCTCAGTCCTGTTAGTGGTCACAGGGGCTGTTTCCATGTGGTGCTCTGTGTCCAGGCACACGGACTTCTTGGAGTGCACTGAAACCAGGCTGCAGGTGCACTGATGTGCCCTAGGATCTTGTCCTTTATGAACTCTGGGGGCAGCCTATGTTTGTCCCAGAGTTTGGAAGAAGTGTTCCTTGGTCCTCCAGTCAAATGGACTCATGTTGTAGTCCTGATGTAGAAGCTGCACTTGAACTGCTTATTAGTCCCGTGTGGTTGCCCTCACTTATACACAAAGTCTCTGTGATTTGCACCCTTTGGTATGGTACAGCCCACTCCATGAAATGCTGTAGCCCATGTTAGAAAGCCTGTAACATCCGTGGGTCAGAGAAGCTGTACTGCATGCTTTGTGACTTGGGATCTGCCTCAGAGCAGTCTTTGCTTTCTTAGCTATAATTAATGCATGTTGTTTTGGTGCATAGCAATGCCTGAAAAAACATTTGTCTACATTTAGACTATATACAGGCATTAATAGGCCAGTGTTTAATATTTAGATGGAAATCATGATTTCTCAATATTTCCATTAAAAATCTTTGCAACTTGAAGCAAAGTTCTCTCTGCAATTCTGTATTCAGAGGAAAAAACAATGTATCTGTTGATTAAAGGTACGTACTCTATCATCTCTTTCGTATGTTTTCCATAACCCTTGATTTAAAAAGTATCTTAATTTTTAAAACCCCCATTTAACCAATTTCCTACCCTCTCTACTCCAACCTTTCTACGTTTTATAAATTATATTGGTGTTAGATTCACACAGTGCTTAAAGTGTTTCTTCCTTATATGAGAAACTATCTATAAGCTGCGAGGTGTTAAAACCAATAATTGTTAGTGATGTTTTCCTTTCTGAAGAAATATAAAGGACATGATGTTCAATGAGTAGATCTAAATGAGATTTTAGGATTGGATGGTTTTAGGAAGAAAAAAAAAGGTCACCAAATTTTGTTATGGGTTGAATGGTATACTATTAAGACTGAGGAATTTGCCCAGGTCTGTTAAAAATCATACATTCCATTCAGGCCTGTGGGGAGATCCCCATAACATATTTATCTTCATTTTAGATGCAGGAGGTTTAAATGTGGTGCTCTGGTTTAGATTCCAGAGCAAATAGGTTACCTATGATATTATTCCCAGGAATAGATTGGCAAGCACTGCCTTTCTCAGGCAATATGGTTAAAGGGTTCACCCTGTCCCCAGTGGTCCTTTGCTTGACTACTTTTCCCAAGCTCCAGATCAATCTTTAACTCCTCACTTTTAAATTAGGATGAAATACCATGGAGAAGAAAGGGAACATAAATGCTTCCAAAATCCAAGCAAATAGGATTTCTCACTCTTCCCTCTCCTAAACAAGACACTTACAATTATGAAGCCCATGAAGTCATCTCTGTGCTGGACCAATTATTTCTAAATTTTTTGAACCAATCTCTAACCTTCCAGCAGAATATACTTTTTTCCAAGTAATCTTCTAATGTTGTTGCAGAGTCTTCAACTCAGTACCAGAAACGTTTTGCTATAGGCCTGAGAAATCTGACACCAGAGAAAATTTGGAAAAAATCGGTACCATATCAGAATATTTAACATTTTATAGCTACCCCTACCCTGCTATTTGCATGGTGTCTTGCACAAATAAACTCTGAATCTGAGCTGGGCTTCCTCTGTACTTCCTAGAATCCAACTTTGCAGAGCTTCTGTTGTTCTGCTTTTAGAGGCTGTTCTGGCAGCAGAGATGCATGGTAACTTTATATCCAAAAGTTAAAAGGTGAAAAAGAGTTTGGCTTTTGGGGGTACTTGGACTTGTTTGTGTCTTCAGCATATTTGAAATTGCTGTTAAAATATCTGCAAATGCCTTCATGAAACATATCAAAGTTAAAGGAATGCATTTTAAGCTAATGCCCTCTCCTAGGTTAATGGTTAATACTGTGAGAACTCAGCTTGGTATTTATTGTATCATGACACAAGTAAATTGAACTCCAAGCAAGTCATTATCTATTTTATTTTTTTTTAAGTATGCAATGCCAAATGATTAACTTCTTTGGTAGAAAGATAGTAAAAACACAGGGCACACAGTACTTATTGAGAGTCTTCGCTGAGACTCCTTTGTCCACAGTCTGTGTGGTATATAAAGGTCATAGTTCTTATAGAAGAAGGCTTTCTGTTTCCAATGCAAAATCTAAATCATTGAACACATTTTACAAAAAAATACATTTCTGTTTTCATCATTGTATTAAAAAAAAAAAAAAATCCTTGCATTCTACATCTATTCCTCACTCATTATCATAGTAAACCGCACCTTCTGTTATCTACACGTATACAATGCTGTTTATTTCCTGTGGGAATGAATTTTAAAATTATTTTAAACAGAGAAGGACTGGAAGTTCTCCGTATCTTAAGTACTCAAAAACTTCAAGATCAGTTTTGCCTCATGCTGAGGCTTATCAGATAGCTTTGTGTCCATTTATTTGAGTTTTATGCATGTTCAGTTTTTAATTTTGTTCTGGTCCTTCTCTTTGTCATGTATTGGACAAACATTTTTTTAGAAATTGAAAGGGATTTTTTTTATATGATAATTTAAGTCATTCCGTCATAAATAGTAACTATTGAATACTTCTCCCTTGGAAAACAGATGGAGTTATAAAACTGGTATAGGTAAAGTAGAGCTCAGTAGAAAGAGAGATTAAGGAAAGCTTGTTTTAAAAGTGGGGAAATTTGGTTTTGGTGTTTCTGATTCAAACTACTGACAAAGGCCTTGGAAAAACAAAAAATTGTGTTAGCATTTTAGGACTATGCTAACACAAACAAAGAAAAAAATTTGCTGATTCTTGATATTTAATAAAGACAAAAACGCAAGTAGAGATTACGCTGTAAAAGCATGTATTAGGAGAAAAGGTCACTTGAGAATTTGGTCATTGTTGAACGTCTTTGAAATTCTACTTTGTATCAACAAACATAGCTAATTTAAAATCGGTTTTCAACGGACCAAAGGCACTTTACTCATCTATTTTCCTGCCAGATTTCAGTTTGATCACAAACATGTCAGCACTGTAGCTATTCCAAAATCAAAATTTTCAACCTTCTTAATTCTGTGGGAAGGGTGTTTTACGTCACTAGAAAAATAGTTATTTTTCTTGAAGTGTAAACATTACGTTTCAGGAAAGATACAGCCTGGAAAATTCTGCCTGAAATGTGAATGCTTCAGAAAGTTACAAACACCTAAAATTTTTAAAATTTAGATTAGAATAAAAATACTTGGTCAATATTAACTATCCCATTGTTAAAACCTGCAACTAGACGTCCCTGTCTGCAAATACTGTAAGGTTCCAATTCCATTTTGCAATTCCCAATTTTTTCATGGTAAGCTAGCCACTGTTTAGAGCCTCAAAGGTGTTTCACCTGGTTTTCCTTATATCACCAGATAGTACATGGCCAAGTTATTTAGATACAAATAAGCCTTGAGAATATCATCAAATCCATTCTAATTTCATTCATGCCTTGGAGATAATAATTTAAAGAGCTAGTCACTGCTTGCAATTAAGCATGGAGAAAATAGATCCATCCCATAATTTATGTCTGCAAAGGTTGGGCTGGATTTGTAATTAATGTTTGCTCCTTTTAATGAAATACTCCAAAGGTCTGCACTTCTGTCATTCATGGAGGTAATTTTTCAATTGATTAGTAAAATAATACTTGAAAAGTAAATGCACCTGCTTTAGCACAGAAATGTCTTAGTCAAGTAGAGACAATGATTGGAGTGCTAAAAAAATACCATTTCAATACAGTAGAGACTGGAGTTTTACTCCTCCAGAATTCAGAACTCCCTCTAAAGAGAAAAAAGGAAAAGGTAATTAAACCTCCAACAACTTCTTCAGCATGCTTTCATCCAGTTTAATTCCTGGGTGGTTTTCAGTGTAGCTAAGTACTTTTAGGAACACATGCCTGAACTGTGCATTTGTACAAGTGAAATATCTCTGGAAAGCACATGTTACAGCAAGACATAATTTTTATATTTGTGTACCTTAGTATTTTTGGAGGGCATGAACAAATCATTTAATATTGGGAATTTGTTTCCATTTTGGATAAACACTCAACATCAGACAGCTCATTTGGATTATATTCTTATTTCCTTTTCAGAATCAAACCTTTTCAAGCCTGCAATATTGCAAGGCTTGAGAGTTAGGGTCCTGCAACTGCTGGTTTAAAATGGCTTGTAATGTCCCTTCTACAAAACAACCGCTACCAAACCAAACGAAATAAAATAACAAGCCACCTCTGCCTGCTTTCAGGGAATTGATAAGGATTTTGTTTGAATTAATCACTCTGGAAAGGATGTTTGATAACTTCTCCTGTTTTGTTAATTTAGTCATTTTGACACAAAGCATTACTGTTCCTGTACTACAGAGACCTCACATTCTGTAGTAGTGAACTTTCTGGGAACTGACCGTAAGTCAGACTAGATAGAATGCAGAGTAGAAGACACAATCTATGCTTGAGGGCCACAAACATGGTAGTCCAAGAGGTTTTGAACCTCCTGTCATCTGGGACAAGGATTTTGCTTTCAGAGAAAGAGGTGAGAGAAGTGAATAAATGTGGTGAAAGCAGCCCTTATCCACTGCTCAGCCTAGTGGAGCAGAGTAATCCGGACAGCGGAGCAAGGGGATGTGTTTCATCTGATAAAGGAGGGCAAAAGAATCAATGTCTCATACTTCCTCTGGCCAATATAATCACTAGATAAAAAGACAGCTTTGCATCATGTTTGGCAGAGTACTTGCCAACAAATTCTCCAGTCACAGTTTTAAAAATTGAGCTCTGCTCAGTTATGGAAAAGGCATAGGCATCTGTTTGTGAAAATATCTCATACTATGGCTTCCACATGGCTGAGTCTTTTTTGCTGCTGAAAAGAACTTGATTTAAAGGCTTGTTTCTTTCCTCAGTGTTTCCTCACTGGTGTGCTTTAGGCAGCAATGTTTGGACCTTTGCTGACACTGGCTGGATCAGCAGGCAGCTGCTGTGAATCAGCTCTGAGGCGCTCAGCTCTCCCTGTGCACGGAGAGGGAGCCCAGGTTGGACCATGTATGTCTTGCACTCTGGATGGGCAACACCATTTAACACTTCGCTGTAGGACTGCTTCCCAATCACAGCCCTTTGAGAATGCCTGCTTGGCATTTTCCTGTCCAGAGAGGAGAACATGTGGGTAGTGGTCCCTGCATAACTGTAGCAGAGAAGCCTTCAGGACTTAGACCTTCTCCCAGATCTTAGAAGGGGAAAGAGGAATGGTTGGAAGTGGGATGTGGGTTAGAAGTACTGTTGCACTAAGCCTAAGGGTGGGCCACAGGAGTGATGGCAGGAGACACAGTCAGCGTGTGGATGTTGTTCTGATACTGTGTATGTTTAGCATCACTACATTATCTTGCCCATCAGAGCATTTCACTTTAAGGATAGAAGTTTATAATTTTAACACTACAGTTTTAAGGGTTTGAATCATCTGAAGGATCCAGCTCTTATGCTCAAAGCAGCACCTAAGGACTTTTAAAAATCTGGACCTTGAACTTAGTATAACTCCCATTAAAGTCAATGCATGCTGAGTCAGACTTTAATTCTTTTTGCACACTAGAGACTCAAAAGGTGAAAATCCTGGCACCACTGATGTGTTGCCATTGACCTCGTAGGGTCAGGATTTCACGCTAAAAGCCATGAAATGACACTGACGTTTCGTCACTGCTATCTTGGATCGGATTCATAACAGTGACCCAGGAGACTGCATAACCCATTACTACTGTGCATCTACCCAGCACTGTCTCACCACCTTCTACCTTGTTTAAAGAGAGGGAATAATCTATAATTTTGAGCTGCCTTTATTTTAGCCAGAATTAAGAATGGAAAAATCCTGGGATTCATTTTTCAATCACCTTTTTTAAAACCTTTAAGTAAATTCTTGATTATTTTAAATGAATATAATTGGAAAATTCTCTTTTGGAAATGAAGGGGGTTTTTGTTGGGTTTTTTCCCCATACTTGTTCTACATAGGCTTTGTAGTAAAAATGGCAAAATTCAGATGTATAGCTGATTGTGAATGAAGTGCTTATGATTAAGAATGAGACCTATGAAGAGTTTATACATAATTCCTTAATGATCGTTAATGAAATATTTTATTAAAGACCAGCTGGAAAGATAATCTTGGTTAATAAAAGGAAATCAGGGGATGAACAGATTTCTATAATGTAAGACTACTTGCAATATGCAATAGATGCTACATACCGTCAGCACTTAGATACAATAAACTGACAAAATACAAAAATATTCTGCTGCCCCCTATTAAATTGTTTTCAAGATTGCAAATGCAAAATATTGGCTATGCATTCTAAATGATAAAAATAATAGTTTCCCAATTCACGGACATAAGTGTACTGAAAAATACAATTTAAAACTTGTGCAGGAAATAATATTATATATAACATGGCGGCTGTTACCTTAGCAGATTTTTGACACTGAAGAAGAATTTGAACCAAAATCTGTTGCCAGGTAGAATGAAAAAAATCTGGAATAACTTTACTGAATTCGGTGGAGTTCCTTGAATTTGCTGAAATAGAAAAGCTTTCCCATTGCCATTCTCTGCATATTTCTCTAAAAACACAGAGATGAACCAAATGAAAATCATGTTCACAGAAATAGAGAATCACTTAAAAAGAAAAACATTCTCATCTTATTAAAGAAGAAATAAAGTCTAGCAAAAATTAAGTAAATTCTAATTGAATGAGGCTTTGCCTCAGATTTGTTGGATCACTGGTGTGGCAATTTCTCTGCAATTTCTAGATAAGCAAATGCATAGAAAATTTGTCATCTCTGTCCTTTCTGCTGGCCCCTGTTAAACTTTGCCCTACATTGCAACTTCACGTGGTTTTGACTTTGCAAACAGAGTTCTCTTATCCGTCACATAATAATGAGTTATATCATGGACTTTGATAGCTTTTTTGGTCATAAGCTGCATATTTTCCTCTTGTACTGCACACAACTGACAGTGAATAATATTGAAAACATACACACAATTTTTTTAGCTGGGATCTCATGATAGCTAGTTCATAAAAGAAATTCATGCTTTTGGTAAAGCCCATCTAGGACAAATTGTACAGGAAATTTCTCCCAGCTGCTGGTTGTTATACACTGGGCCAACTGGTGTCAATGTAAAACTCTGGAAGCAGGTGTGAAACCCTGGAAAAGAACTGTGAAAACATGAACCTGTAAGAGAAACTATCCAACAGTGAACGCAATCACAGTAGACTTAAAGCAGTGCTATTAAATAATGAGCAGTAATAGGTGACTGCTCTAAGTTGCCCTATAAAGCATCTGTTACCTGCTGCAGGCTACAGGATTAATTCTGAAACATGTAATTTAGCAAAGGAGCAAGACTATTCAGTCTTCAGCAGCAAATAAATTGGTGGCAAATGCTTTGGCATAGGTTGTTGCCTTACTTTCTGGACAGTCACTCTGTGCGATGCTTTGAATTATAATTCTATTTCTTCCTTGGCACTCTGTATTGCTCAACACAACTTATTTTATTAATTGAAACTTTTGGGGGTTTTGATTAGTTTTTATTATGTCTATTTCTTGTTTATAGGCTTATCTTGAAATACACGTATTTTTGACCCCCACACTTTTCATAGGTAAGCAATTCTGTCCGTGAACTGTCTGGGCAGGTGAATAACTTCTTGTCCTTGTTGCTCAAAGTCTGCATTCTTACTTTTAAATTTGTGAATTTTGCTCATTATATTTGTAATAGAGTCAGATTTTTAAAAACACATTGTATGTAGAGGGAGAAGGGAATACAGAATCACACTTTTCTGCTTGGTGTATGTTAAGCAGGCAATTGTTTGCCCACAAGGCCTTTAACTTCTGCAACTGCTAATTGTACTTATGCATGCATGCAGTTACCCAATTTACACTGCAGCTATGCTAGTTAAGGCACTCAGCTTCTTGTGTGATTTTAACACATATTTGCAAAGCTACAAAGCTTTGAAGAGCAGCCCCACACTGCATCTTTTGCATGGCTGATATTGGACAGCAAATCACCTGCTACCACTATTAGTATTAGTAACATTCAACTGAGAATAGAGCATGGATTAAGGTAAGGGTAGAGACTTTGGAAGTGTAAGCAGAAGGTGTCACATGAGACAGAACTGTTATTCTGCAAAAGGCTGTGTTCCAAATAGAATGAACCAAATATTTTGCAGAGCTACAACAGACAGGTATCACTGTGAAGCTAAACAAGATGCATGGGACAAACCACGTCAAATTCTCAGTTCTGATCATAGGCATTGTAATAGCTTTTCTATTTGCAAATGTTCAATTATCGTAACGCCTGTTAACTTGTTTTTATACTTTAATCCTAAGTGATAGACTTGCTACCCTACTGGAATCAATGGGTTTGTATGTATTTAAGTACAGGCATAGCTTGAACTGGAGTTGATCTGCTTATTAAAGCAGTAGATATTTACATTTGGAAATGAAAAAAGCCTGCTTGTGAGTTTTGTGCAAACTTTGTGTTTCCTTCATTAAGACTTCTGTTTATGAATAACTGCAGAACTTGAGACATTAGGGGTACTCATGTTGCTTAACTTTGTTTCTCTGACCTCCTTCTGAAGGAGTCTACAGAGACTAATTTAGAAACCTCCCTTATATTCCTAGAGGAAAGTGGTGTGAACATTCCTGTTTGTGTCAAACTGCACTCTGAGTGCATATATTGACTTTACTGGAGTAGCTTGGGCTTTCCACCACTCAATGAGGCCTTGGTGTCCTATGAGTTTTATGCAGTTGAACATCCAAGTCAGGAGTGGTGTAATATTTCCAAGGAATGTGTATTTAAACACTGGTTAATAATAAGATTTTAACCACTTGTTTCCCTGTTAACATTAATGAAAGCATATATTTATGTGCTGAGCCCTTTCAAATTAGTTTCCTGAACTTCTCTAGGGATGTAAGGATAGTGTACAATGCATAGTTTTTCCTTGTATTATGTATGAATATACTGGTATAATCTAGTAGCAACTCCCTTTGTGCACAAATTTTTAAGCTCTTGAAGTCAGTTTAATTGCACTAAACTTTGAGATAAGAATCAAGCCCTCTTTCTCTTTATTGGGAGTTTTTCTTAGAATGTGAAACATGTTTCCTTCCAGCACACTGTGTAAATTTTTCTAAAAGAGGTGCTTTGCAAATAAGCTATTATGGTACTAAACAAAACATTGATTAGTTTTAAATGGCAGTAACAATTCAAGTGCATGTAAAGACAAGTGCATTTGCTTTTGAGGTTAAGCCTCTAAATTTAATAATTGAAGGAGAAAATACAATAAGGTGCAATAGAAGAAGCTTCTGTGAAATGCATTATGCAATTACGACTGCCATAACTACAATTGCCTTACCAGATCATATTATGTTTTCTACTCAGACTGTTTTTTAAAACAAAATATTTCTTTATTACTTTGTTATTTGGAAATATATACAATTTGGAAAAGGTTGTATGCTCTTTAAGTTGATTCAGGAAATCTGAAAACTCAAGACACCATTCAAGTGAATATGGTATCCAGCTGAATCAATCTGTTTATTTTTAGTCATGTGGACATTGATTTTACATGTGAAAACTCTGTTTTTAGGGATTTCTTTCCCAGTTCCCTCAATTAAATTGTGTTACATTTTGCGTAATATACACAAGACCAGAATTACTAGAAAACAGATTTTGGCTATGTATTGTGCAGCTTAACTTTAAAGAGATTCTTGACACCTTTCATACCTGGTGAATTGCATAAGTCATTAACTGTCTAGATCACAGCCTGATTGAACTATTCACACAACCTATATGCTGGAAAGGTGTATGATGTAAAAAGACCTCAAACTGCACAACCTGAAGCAACAGCAGGGTTATACCCTTTTGACAGAATGAGGGTTTGATTCCTCTGAAGTTGCAGAAGATTTGGACAGCGACAGGAATCTTCACTTAGTGTGAATACCCTAAGCCATTCTTCTTCTCTGTAATGGTACTCAAGATCTGGGAGGACCTTTGGGAAAAACATGATGTATAAGGAAGAGCAGGAAGAGTAGGGTTGGAATGAAATTGTGATGACTGTTACGTAGTCAAATTTGTTGCAAAAGGGAATACTATAACCTGTTCTCCATCACATAAAATAGGCCAAGAAGTAAGACTTAAATTATAGTGGCAAAGATTCAGATTAGACTTTAAGAAAAACCCAAAACAACCCAACTTTTATAATAGTAAGATGATAAAGCACTGAAATATATTGCCTGGGAAACTTTGAAGTCTCTGTCTTTGGTCATCTGCAGGAATAGGTTAAACAACAGCTGTCTGGAATTATACAGATACACTTGTCCCAGCTCCCAGCATTTCTTTTTCTATTACCCAAACAAAACTTCTCTGTCACCAGTCAGGGTTTGGCCCATGTTGTTTTGGCTTTATCCAGCTTCATGAGTAGCCAGCAGTTACATTATATATATAATGTGTAACTCTGTGAAAATATAAAGGCCACACTGGCAGATAGTAAACCATGTGTTTTACTTCAAATCATATACTCATGGATATATTTCTGGCTTTTTGTTCACTTTCCTTTTTGTGTATGCACATACATTGTTTTTGCATGACTTGTGGATATTTTGTTCTTTGGTTATGTGTTTAAAATACTGTTAAACAAAAAATAGAAATAATATTTTGTGTGAAATACTACTTTTTTTTTTACATTTACATTCCCACTTAATCCTTGTAGCTCATGGAATTTCTTGCAAGCATTAAAGTAAAAGCAAGTATTCAGAAAAGCTGTGAAATCTGAAAAGGTAGCAAGCTTCCAAACTGACTTAGGAAGGTCAAGCCATATCAAATAAACAGGGGAAAAACAGAAATGGCATATAGAAAGCAAAGAGAATGGTATGGCATGCTGGAGTGGCATTGTTTGCCAAACAAAGTGGATATATAGGGGGGGTTGGGGTGACTAATGAGGAGATAAGCAGGAAAAGGGAAGATATATGAAGAACTGTAAAGGATAGGAAGGATGAATTTAAGCAGTGAATTATGACCCAAATCAGGATTCTAAGGACTGAAATTCAATTTTGCATATAGGAAATGGAAGAAGCAACAAAGTTTGGACTTAGCCTGGATGACAGAGAAAGTAGGTATGTTAACCAAGAAGTTGTATTGGATTAGGCCCAAAAACTGTAATGAGGAGAGGTGGAGAGAAGATGTTTGGCTAATGAAACAGTTTGTTAGTGGAAACCACAGTCTGATCCAAAGTTCAGGGAGTTTGATGTAGTTCCAATAAGAAGCACATTTTAATTGTGATTGAGCTAAGGTTCCCTCATATGAAAAAAAGTGTCATGGTTAAAGTATAAAAGTGAAGTACAAGTGTAAAGAGTAACTTTCCACAAAGAAAGATTTCCCAAGAATCCCTTGTTGTTCCTTATTAAAAATGTGTGGCATAGGTTAGAAAAGAGAGTGACACGATTTGATACAGCCATTTAGATAGTGTGCGTCTTGGTTGCTCAAATCACAGCTATAACTCCTCTATGTGTTGCAGCTCTTCGTATTTCATATCAAATTATCTAAGGCCACACAACCTATTTTCTATAGGTGCTAGTATGTGCAGACATGTACACACTCATTTGCAGTGATTTCTGATCTAGCATAGTTTTGTAAAGACCTCCAGCTCAATAGCATTAAAGATGATAAATGAAAATATAAATCCAAGGGGAAAGTACCAAAGTTAATAGTGAACTTTTTTGCATAAAATAACCATGGTTTCCAACATTTTACGAAAAGGTTCCTTCTCAGCTTAATGCGTGCTGATAAAGATCAGTTCTGTACAACATTTCCCTCTCATCTCACCACCCCATATCTGCAGTTTTTCCTTATTATGTCTATTCCCCTTAAAATCCAATTTTCTAGTTATACTAGTGTTTATTAAAAGCTTGACTGTAAGGTCTTTGTTTACCCAAAGATCTATTTTTATCATAACTGTTTATAATGGTTAAACCTCAACAACTTAAACACTTTACACAAAATAATGTATTTTCAATAAATTGAAATATTAACCAATCATATGTAATGGTTCAGTTCTAGCAAATGGATTGCTAGAAATCCTTAGGGTTTCATATAAATTGAAAACTGTATTGACTGACCAGGCTGCACTCGAATTACATTGCATTTGGATCAAAAAGCATAGAAAAAGTTCTCATTATAGTTCCCTGACATTAATTTGAGCATTTTTATATGTGTGTCCTATTAAGTACTTTAAGTGCTTTTTGATAATTGTGCTTTGTAGTTTTTACAGCACTTCAGCCTATTCCCAGTTCAATTTCCTCTTTTATCCGATGTTTGAAATATTGATTTCTGACAGATAAAAGCAAACCTTATAATCTCAGCAGCATGCAATAAGTGAGTAAGACGGGGCTACAGAATGCATCAGGGAATGGTCATATTTGAAACCGTCTTTGTTTTATTACATTTCGTCAACAGAATTTACTTACCGCTTGCTGATATTTATGTAAAAGCAGGACTCCTGATAGTCCAGTGATATTACCAGTTCCTGGTATACTTTTGCATTTAGTAAGATAAAAGAAGAAACTCCCTTGGTGGTTGATGATTGCAGCTGCTTAAACTGCTGTCAGCTGGCTTGAAGTAACTGTGATTTATCTTCTTCAGCTTGTACAGCGTCGTGTCCGTGAACTTCCAGAGTTTGCATTAAAAATTGACAGAACATCAGAGTGCCAGAAGCTTCTCATATTGTGGCTCTGAAGGTAAAAGCAAGAGACACTATGCTTGTTCTGTGTTTGGGAACACTGTCCAAGCCCTCTGCAAAGCTCTTGTGACATGAAGGAGATCTTAAAGAAATGGGTTGGAATTTTGAATAGGGACTAAATACAATGAAAAGATGCTAAGGAATATAGACTTGATGCTTTGTCTTACATATTTTCATGATGTCTCTTCTGCAATTTCTAGAAACCAGAAAGCAGACTGAAGAATTCAGTCCAATCCAATTTCTAATTGAGTAGTTAATGGTACATTAGGAATTCAGTTTGCCTGTATCTCCTTTTCATTAGCCAGTGTAAGCCCTTTTGTGTCTCACAAGTAACATTGCATTAAACATCTCTACTCAGCTCCATTAGCACCTGCAGTAAAAGAGGGGCATATGTAATCTACAGGGAACTAGTTGCTTCATTTCTGGCAGTATTTCCTCTGAAGTTGTGAAAATCAAGATCAGAATACTGTTTTAGAAGGTGAGAAAAGTTCCTCACGTTACACAGTAGCTTTGGCAATCGATAGTAAACCTATCAATGTGAGAACACAACAGTCTCCATCCTGAACACCAGGTCAGGACGAAACTGAGTATCTTTCTCTTGAGGCATACATTTTCAAGAGGGATCAATTTACCTGAGAACAGGCAGGTGAAATAAAGGAAGGGGGAAATGGTTTTTAATAATTTTGACATTTCTAAGATGAACACTAAGATTTTATTTATAATCCCAAATTAGCCATTGCTAATTCAGCCACATTTTTTTCTCAATCCTGGAAATACTTGAAACAACCATCTTGCATCTAGGCCTTCACACACTTGGGTAAAGAATAGTTTTCATACAAAGGGCATTTAAAAATGTTATATTAGTGAATTTTGGTTGTTATGGACTGGAACTCTGCCAGCCACTTAGCAGTTAAAGGTTTAATCTCCCGGCAATTAAAGTTTTCATTACTAAGCAATTAGCACTTAAAGTTTTAAGTGATAAGCACTTAACTGCATTCTGGAAATGCTGGGTTGGTGATAGCAAAGCCGGGGAGGGTTCTGAGGAATGGCAAGCCTGGAAAAGTGATTTGGTTAAGGCTGTAAGGGAGAGAAGACCTTCTGAGCTCTACAAGCCTTGATGATAACTTACAGAATAAAGGCTGATGGAGCAGAGCTTGCTCAGTAGTAGAATGCACCAGAGATGGAGCCTGCAGGGAACAAGAGTAAACAGTGGAGTAATTAGGAAGGCTTGGGTAGCTTAGGAGTTGAGTTTAATACAAAGACAGAGCTAGAGGTCTAAACTCAAGGATCAAGATGCATGGCCCAGTCAGTCCTAGCTCCATCCGGACTCGGCTGCTGACATCCAGGCATGCCATGATATTTACATGCCGTATAATGTAAACATAGGCAGAAAGTGCTGTTGCTGGCAGAAAATGAAGACTGGCTGGAGTTAAGCTTTCCAGCAAGGTTTCTTCAGTGATAATTTGAGAGTTGGGAAGCCTGAACCAGCAAGACTACAGAACTGAAATAATTAAAGATTTGCCAATAAGAAAAAAGACAGGGAGACTATTGGTTGAATTACATTTAACAGCAATTATGTCATTGAATATTCAAGTAAAAATCTATAAGCCCCAAATATAGCAAAATAATCTGTTTTGGAATCCAACTTTAACATGCTAGCTGCACCCAATCCACATTTCTGTGTTCCAGCAAACCAACACAGAAATATGCATACATGTGCAGGTTACATTCCTATACATTCCACATATGCAGGTAAAGCATCAACACAAAGATTCTGCAGTGGGTAATATAACCATAGACAATCTCCATTAGAATTTCAAAGGAGCTATTTAGCATTTTTCATACTGTATTTGTTATTTAGAGTTCACTACTTAAAAAGAAAAAGCATTGGAAAATGTTTATCTTCTAATAAATCAAGACCATTGTGACGTCAAGTCCCAAAGCCTAAAGGTATAAAGGCAGTTGCAGAAGCTGTCTTTTATAAAATATTATGTATACTGTATTATATTGGATAGCTGAATGGAAAGTGCTTCTATGAAGAGTTGGAAACAATTAGAAATGGAAAAGTACAATGTGGAAAAAATAGGACTGATGATTTTTGGTTGAGGTTCTTGTGGGAATCAAGTTGGGAAACAAGCCATTGTATATACCATCTGACATTTTCTAATGGCCTGTTTGAATCTAACATTGTATATAATGCTGTATGCATGCACACTCCAGTATTATAGCTGATAGAATTATCCTAATATTTTTCTGTGAAATTTCATCTTAAAATTTAAATCTCGATGTTTCAACTGATAGCATTGGATACACCAAACTAATGCTGTTAAACCTACAAGCTGTGGAACAGCTTCAGAAGAGCGAAGTATAATATCCCTAACTTTGTATATGGGAAGCATTATGTTGGCCTCAATGGAATTACCACTTGCTGAAACACCTACTTAGTTGCTTTGTTTGATGGGGGACAATGTCTTTGAGTAAAACAGAGATAAATCATCAGGCAAGTTCAGAGCAAGTTCAGGTGCACAAGTGCCTGTGATTTAAGTGGACAGGTAGCTAGCTATGTGGATAACTATTTGACCTAAAATATCCGTAAAGGAAATCTGTTTCCATTTTCCAGAACTCTTTAAAAAATAAAATTGCTTCCAATAGTAAACAAGTGTGACAGTGAAATGCTTCACCAGATTCAGTTTTGGTGCTAAATAAATTTAAAAACCCAAAACCTAAGAAAAGTTTAGTTACAGGCAATGGGATCAAGAGGTTGAAATGCAGCTAGTTTTGTTGTTCCCACCTTGTTGTTTCTGTACAGAAATTTTTGAAGCACTGCATAAAATTTTGGAAAAATGTTTTGGAGAGTTTCAGCTAAAATGATTGGAATTTCTCTGTATAATGTATACAGTCAGCCAGTTCAAAAGGCCTAATTTGGGTCTTTTGCGCATATGTTTGAAAGTTGGGCAATATGTACTGTTCTTTCACTGCTTACCCATTTATTGACCATTTAAAACTGAATTTCAATCTGATACCCTACGATCATTATGTCTTTCAATACGAGTGCTTACTACATGTTACGACATCACTAATAACTTGTGTCCTCTGTTACAAAGCCAAAAGAAACTACTGCATTTTGTGCTGCTCCAAAAGATACTCAGTGTGTACACTACAGGCATAAACTAGCATATTTTAAGAGTATGTTTTCTATTTTGGCTCAGTGCTGTAAAGGCTCAGAGAAAAAATTAAGTCACCTTAATAGATGACTTCTCTCATCTTGGGCACTCTGAGCAGCTGTGATTTCTATTTCCATGTACACAGTATAAGAAAACTAAGACATTGTAATGACAGTAAATACTGCTTATGGTAAGTTTACTTGCTCTGGTGATTTCTACTTACCTGAGGAAAATAACTTTGAAATTTTACCTGAGATTTTTGGAGCATCTTTTTCAATAGAACCCAGTATTTTTTATGGGATTAACCCTCTGAGACTCCAGTAGGATGCTTGAGGAATTAGTGCTCCATGTGTATGTTTGCAAGAATTTTTAGTATTTCTTTTTAAAAGTTAGGCAAACTGATAATATTAGAATATGTTTATATCATTAAAAAAAGTAACTCATCTACTTCATAAAAACAGCGTAGATTGAATTCCCTTTTTACCTCCAGTCTTTCCACCTTCCCCTTTCTCTTTTATTTTCTTTGATGTCTGCAGCTGTTGTCTGCCAAATAAGGCCAGCAGCTGCCTGCAGTGCTGCTGTTTTACCAGCTGCTAAGGGTCTACCATTCACCAGGCAGCCAGTTCTCTCCCCGCGCTGTGCTGCGGAGAGTGTGTGTTTATCAGCTTGGTGGCACGCACACAGCCTTCGAGCTGACAATCCAGCCTTGTCACAAACTCTCAACCTGGAAGTACTCAGCAGCTAGAGTGCTCATGTTGATTTCCTTGTTAAACAAAGTGTCCAAAGTGTCAGAAGAATGATATCAAGCACATTACACCACATAACCAAATGACAATATTTCTCTTTATTTTAGCTCCTTAATACCGTCTTTAGCTGAGTGGGAAAGAACACAGATTGCATGACCCTGGGGAACCTTGTTTCAACATTTATTATTGGAAAAACGTATGGCTTTCAAAAGATAAAATGTATTTCAAATATCAAATCTCTCCCTTTGCTGAGCTAAATGCTGCCTTGATGTATGCCTTGTACACTCTATGTTGACAGATGTGAAGTTCAAGTAAGAGCAGAATTTGACCAGCTAAATTTAACGTAATAGGATGACAAATACTACAAGGGCAAAGGATTTTCTAAACATTAAATGCTACAGTGTGCCTGAATTCTGTTTTCAGATTTAGTCCTAGATAGTCTGGTTGTAGGGCTAGATAGTAACAAACCAGCAAAGGAATATCTTTATTTTGTGGTAGCGATCTCAAATGTATAGTGTTTAGAGTGACAGCTACTCAGTAATGTACTGGGAGGGTTTTATGTAAGTTTACCTTAATATTTTTAGCCTTTTTTTCTTTTTTTTCCCCTTCCTTCCTCTCAAATACTTGGAAAACATTTTTATCTTAGAGTATATTCAGGAAAGTGTTCAAGTTGCTTGGATTATTTAAAGTAATAATAGGAGTTTTAACACAAGCCAGTTTTCCGCTGAATTCTGGGGAGGTTTTATTGGTGTTAATGAAACCTTTTTTTAACAGCGTTTGCAAATGCAGAGCACATTGTTCAACTGGAACTTTTGGGACAAAGCTTTATGATAGTGACCCCCTGCCATGGCCTTGTCTTTACTACTGTTACTGTGGAACAATCACAGAAGCAGTTGCCACACAAGATCTTGTACACCAAAATTTTTTCAGCAGCTCCATGGAGCAAAATAACTTTCTATTTCTGTGCAAAACAGCCACTCACAGAGGAGCAGATGGGGAATCTTCCAGTGATATAGGCTCCTATCAAACTTTTCTCAGTTTCACTAACGGTGGAATTTCCAGCAAGAGACCTCCTTTGCAACAAAATAGATAGTAGCTCAGTAGTTAGTGCTTATCATGTTGAAATCTGAGGTATTCAATCAGATAACAGGTTTTTCAGAAAGATTACGGTGTTTTAGCTCTTAGTTAGCACTGGTTAACAGAGTACGTTCCCAGATGATGCATCCTTCATTCTTAGCTTTTGGATTTTCTTTCCCTTGGAAGTGGTTTGTGGAAAAACAAAATTCAATGGATATTTTCATCACATATTTTGTAAAAGGTCTAAAAAGGAACATCAAGATAGATATGCCCAAACTCAACAGTTCTTGGGTGGTCCAGGCAGTCGGCTGGGATATGAGCAATGCAGACTTTCAGCATATTTTACCAGAGCAAGAAATTGAAATTTGGTTTCTCCCATTACCAGCCGAATGAGCAAATTATTGGGATGTTGGATCCTCTGAGTAGTTATGAAGGTCATTCCTCATCATCTCTTCCAAAGACTCCATTCTCATTTAAATAAAAAACTTTGACTTTCCAAAAGTCTTTTCTGTCAAGCTCTAATTATCAAGTTTTGTTCATAGTTCAAACCATTCTCATCGTATACTGCAATTTGAAAATATTATGTAGTATTCCGCCAAAAAAGTCTCCTCTATAATAATCAGTACATCATTGTAACCCTGCACTATTGACAGGACACTTTTAGGGGCACAACACTCAGTTGTGCATCCGAGAGGCTGAATTTCAAATTTATTTGCAAGTACCACAATTTCAGTGGTATCTGACCATTTATCTAAAGTAAATGTGGCTTTTAAATTGTTCCCTTGCAGCAAACCTTGCTGATGTCAGGATTTGGGGAGATGTTTTACTGAAAGGGACTGTTTTCTAAAGAGTTTGGGGTTTTTTTGGTGTGTGTCAAAGATAAATTTGAAGTTTAGTAGATCTCTTATTACTAAGAAGAGAAACAAACCATCTACAACTTCGTTCCTTGAATTAAACCAAATCTTTCTGGAAGATTACAAAAGGTGACTGAAGGAGACCATCCACATTTCCCCTTTCCTAATGATGGCATTAGCTCGGTCTGTACGACCTCTCTGCCAGGTTCCCACAGGTCTTCTACTTTCTGACTTGGTTTCTTTCCTGACAGCTGCCCTATCCCCTCTCCATCTTTGTCCAGTGACTCTTCTGTTCCCCTTCATGTCCAGCCTTAGAGTCATAATCTCTTGGGAAATTGTTTTTAGGGCTAATTTAGCTAAAAGTAGCTGGGTCTTTATCTCTGTATTTTGTTGTAGATTAGTATGGGGTTTTTTTCTTTACCTGTCTTTTTAGAGGTGAATGGATACTGGTCTAGCATCACACTAGTGATCATTTACCATCAGGCTTCCTAGCTGTTCTGTGGACCTACAAAAGCCTTGAGTTATGCAACTCAAGTCAGTCAGAAATGTATTGCCCGAACCCCTGTTTGTCAAAGAAGGCAAATATTATTGTCAAGATCAAAAGGCTTCACAAAATCACTTCGCAAATTACTTTTCCTAGAGCATTTTCTTTATAGGGGAGAAATGGAAGAAAAGAACTGCTTTTTTCAATATATGCAGGATAAAATGTTTTGATTTTTCCTTCCTAGATGGCTTCTTTTCAGAATTTGTTTTTTTGTGTTTACACGAATACAGTGGAATTGATTTGCTACCAGTACTAGCAGGAAAGTAGTAAAGAGAGCCTGGGAACACCTGGGAGCTGTGCACCTCGTTACCTTAATGAGGGAGA